>NC_053022.1:495645069-495840929 GCF_003073215.2 Triticum urartu | reverse complement strand
CCACAAGTCAACTTTATAGAGTCATGCCCGACCCAGCAAAACTTTACTGGGCACGTGCATCATCTCTCAGCCGATGAAGCCCAAGAGAACCCCGAAGTCGTCATTGGTATGTTTTCTGTTAATGACATACCTGCCACAATTTTATTTGACTCTGGGGCTTCCCATTCTTTTATTTCTCGGAGTTTTGCTACAAAACAAATTCCCTTGTACGCTTTTGGGCAAAAATATGCTGGTACAAACCCCGGGATCTCTTCTCCAACTCCCCCCACAACACCTTGGCAATGATCGGTTTGTCTGCTTTATGAAACATGATGAGGGGGAGGGTTTTCGTGGAGCTCAGGGCTTTCGCCAGGGTTTGATTATGATGCTGGGCATCCCTCTGGATCTTCGCAATACTGATAATATTAGAGCGGCAGTGAATACTTTTGGCAAATTTCACCATTGGAACAGTGAGGATCCATATCTAGTCAGATCCCTTGTATTTGCTTCCTTTCCTGAGGATGTTCTGGTGCCTCATGATGTTGTCTTCAATGACTACGCTGCATGGGGTGGGGCAAGAGTGTCTTGGACAGCGCCCATATACATTCTTGGTGCCAACTTTGCAGAACAGATGCCGCAAGATGAGGATTGGATGCCAATGAATGGAAATCCTCACCCCCTTCCTGGGGTGCCCTTTCCTGATCTTCCTCAGTTTATCTTGCCTAATTACCCTGCTTTAGGTTGGAATGAGGTGCCACCACCTCCTCCAGAGCAACCTGACATGGGTGACAACAATTGGGGGGAAGATGAGCAGGAGCAGAATGATGTGCAAGTGGAGCAAGAGTCTATGGTACTTGATAACTCTGAAGATCATTCTCTGTCAGTGGAACAACATATTCAGCCAAATTTTGTGCTTATTGATGATGTGGATCAACCTGTGGAGCCAGCAGTGGGACTGGAGCAGCCAGTTGTGGAAAACAATATTGCTCCAGTTTATAATCTAGAAGATTGGGCTTTGGTGGTCTATCAGCCACCTGCACATCATCCTGAAACTTCTTTGGAGGAATCTGGTGAGTTAGAGATGTTCATGGCTGCTCCTCTTCTGCCTGCTACAGTCTTCACTCCTGCTAAAGTTATGTTTGGGCCTAAGTTGCCACCTGAGATGATCTTCAGAAGGAATTTTGAGGCCATCTTGCATTCAGATATCTGCTACGAAATCCCTAAGCCAATACAGGTGTTTCCTTTGTAGTCTGATCTGCTCTCTAAAAGAAGCTGGGACTTGGCCTTTGAGGTGCCAAGACTGACCTATGATAACACAATTATGGAGCATAGGCCTGTGGCTAGGGCTCTTTCCCCTGCTCAACAGACTCAGTCAGCTTCTATTGGTGAGGAAGTACAGTTTACTGAGCCACCTGAGCAACCTGAAGCTGAGCAGAGAAAGGTTAGAAGGCCCAGGAAAACTATGGCCCCCACTCCAGTTGTGGAAACCTCAGTAAGAAGGTGCACTCGAGGATCTTTGCAGAGAGATGGCTTCAAGCCAACTTTTCAGGAGCTTCCAATACAGGCAAAAAGGAGGAAACCCAAGGCCAAGCCCTTCTCAGCTACAGTGTCACAGAACATGCAGGATGAGCAAGTTGAAGATATTCCACCACCTACTCCCATATCCAAGCTGCAGCAGATTGGCCAGGAACTGGGCATTGCTGATGATCTTATTACTGTGGAGCAGCTTATGGCTGATCCCTCTACTCCAACAACCAGTACTGCAAATGTTTAGTCTCAAATGGCTAGTTGGGGGTGGCAGATGTTCTATTTATCATGGTTCTTGCCTTTTGTTCCTGTCTGTAATAATTTAAATGAATCATGCTGGACATGTGTGCTTGTTGAGGGTGGTGGCATTAGGTGTCATCAGACTATTCTATCTACTCCTTTTGGTTTAAATGAGTAATTCCTGTAAGAACTGGAGTGTTTTATGCTGGAATGTTAGGGGTCTAAATTCTGAAGCTAGGCAAAGAGCTGTCAGACAAAAGTTGGATGAAAGTCAGTGTGTTATTGCCTGCTTCCAAGAGACCAAATGTGATTCTTTTGATTTCAGATCTATTCGATCTTTTTGCCCTAAAAGATTTGATAGCTTTGCTTTCTCCCCTTCTGAGGTGCCTCTGGGGGCATTTTGATAGTGTGGAATTTCTCTGTTTTCTGGGGCACTATAGCTGAAATACAGCAGTTTGCAGTTGTAATTCAGTTTACCTCCAAGCAAAATAATGAGCACTGGTCTCTTGTTTCTGTGTATGGTCCATGCCAAGGGGAAGCCAGGGACAATTTTGTCTCCTGGTTATATAACCTGCAAATTCCAATGGGTGATAACTGGCTCTTAGTGGGAGATTTTAACTTCATGAGATCTCTAGAGAATAGAAACTTACCTGGTGGTGATCTGAATGATATTTTCATTTTCAATGAAATAATTGCACATCTTGGGTTGCTTAAGCTTCCTCTTAAGGGCAGATCTTATACATGGTCTAATATGCAGGATAATCCCTTGCTAGAGCAGTTAGATTGGTTTTTTACTTCTGCTGATTGGATCTCTTCATATCCCATGACTGAAGTGTCACCCCTGGCTAGAACTGCATCTGACCATGTGCCATGTGTGGTCACTATTAAGACCTCTATTCCTAAATCTTCTATATTTAGGTTTGAGAACTACTGGGTTGATCTTGAGGGGTTTATGCAATGTGTACAGCATGCTTGGCAGAAGCCTATCCCACAAATCTCATATCACTACTAGAATTGCAGACAAGTTTAAAACCCTGAGAGGGGCCCTTAAGAGATGGCAGATGAGTATCTCTAAGATAAAAGTGCTGATCTCAAAATGCAATGAGGTCATTCTGTGTTTAGATGGCCTTGAAGAGGTTAGACCTTTATATAGACCTGAATTTAACTTCAGGAAGGTGGTCAAACTGCATGTGGAAAAACTTTTGCATATTCAGTTTGTATACTGGAAGAAGAGGTGTATAATCAGGTATATTAAACTTGGTGGGGAGAACACCAAGTTCTTCCATGCTATGGCCACTGAGAGGCATAAAAGAAATTCCATTGCTTCTCTGAAAGATATTGATGGGACTGTGGTCTCTAGTCATGCTCAGATGGAGGGCATCATATGGAATTGTTTCAAAAATAGAATGGGAGTTTCTGCTGGTATAGTAATGGGTTTTGACCTGAATGCTTTGCTCAAGCCAATAGAGGGGCTGCACTTCTTAACTGAACCATTTACAAAAGAGGAAATGGATGACACTGTCAAGCAGATGCCCATTGACAAGGCCCCTGGCCCAGATGGTTTTAATGGGTTATTTTTCAAGAAATGTTGGCACACTATTTGTCATGATTTTTATGAGCTGGCTGAAGCTTTCCATAATGGCACTACAAACTTGGAGAATATAAATGGTTCTTATATTACACTCATCCCCAAAAAATTGGCCCCTGAAGGTGTTGGAGATTATAGGCCAATCTCTTTGACTGGGATGGGCCTCAAATTCCTGTCCAAAATGGTTGCTAACAGGTTTCAGAGGATCATTATGAAATGTATACATAAGAATCAATATGGTTTTATTAAAAGCAGGACAATTCAGGATTGTATTGGCTGGACACTTGAATATCTGCACCAATGCCATCAGTCAAAGAGACCTATTGTTATTCTTAAATTGGATTTTGAGAAAGCCTTTGACTCCATAGAGCATGAAGCTATTCTGCTAATTCTCAAGCACAAGGGGTTTAATCAAAAATGGATTTCTTGGGTTAAGCAACTGCTATCAACTGGAACTTCCTCTGTCCTCTTAAATGGAGTACCTGGTAGGCAATTCCTTTGTAAAAAGGGAGTTAGGCAAGGTGACTGTCTTTCACCCCTGCTTTTTGTAATTGCTTCTGACCTCTTGCAATCGTTAGTAAATGATATGTTCAAAAGAGGAATCTTAAAGCTGCCAATCCCATGTCATGACCAAGACTATCCTATAGTCCAGTATGCTGATGATACCCTAATCATCTTGCCAGCAGACAAAGCTCAAATTTTGGCTCTCAAGGACATGCTCCATGTGTTTTCCACCTCTACAGGACTACTGGTGAACTACCACAAATCTTCCATGGTTCCCATTAATGTGGATGAGAACACTACCACCAGTTTGGCTGTTGCCTTTGGTTGCCAGGTTGGCAATATGCCCTTCACATATCTAGGACTTCCTGTTGGTACTACCAGACCAAGAATGGTGGATTTCATGCCCCTTGTGGATTGCATGGAGAGAAGAATGTCAGCTAGTTCTTCTTTCTTAAACCAGGGGGAAAGGCTATAGTTCTTAAATTCTGCACTGTCTTCCGTGCCCATATTCTATCTTGGCAGCCTCCTTGTTCCTGCAAGGATTTTAAAGCAATTAGAGAGAATACAAAGACAATGCTTGTGGAGAAAACACAGAGATGGGCCCTCACCATCCTTGGCAGTCTGGGACCTAATTTGTAGGCCCAAAAACAAAGGAGGGCTGGGCATTTTAAATCTGGGTGTGCAGAACATGGCTCTCTTGCTGAAACATTTTCATAAATTCCTAAATAGGTTGGACTTGCCATGGGTTTCACTTATATGGGATACATATTACCACTCTTCTGTACCACAGGGGACTGATAGTTGTGGTTCTTTTTGGTGGAAGGATATATGTAAATTGCTGGATCATTTCAGGAGCACAACTTGGGTTCATATCAACTCTGGGACTTCAGCTTTGTTTTGGTCTGATAAGTGGAAGATAGATGAAACAGTAATCACCTTGCAAACCAGATTTCCAAGGCTCTTTTCATATGTCAAAGATCCCTGAATTACTGTCTCTGAGGCTTTCCAATCACAGAAATTCGCAAAGTTGTTTCACTTACCTCTATCTGTACAGGCCTACCAGGAGTATATGACTGTGCAAAACATGATGGCCAATTGTAATAGGGAAGTGGAAGCAAATGACATCTGGTTCTGGCAGGGATCTAGCCAAGCTTTTAAGCCCAAGCCGTACTACTCCTTCTTGCATTCTCACATGTCTTTCAATCCTCTTCTTTTATGGATTTGGAGATCTGCCTGACAATGAAAATCAAGGTGTTTGCTTGGATGTTAATCATGGATAGACTGAACACCAAAGATATGGTTGAAAGAAGGCACTGGCATCTGGAGGATGGGGTAAACCGTGTTCTCTGTCCTTTGGGGACACGTGAGACCAGAAACCACCTATTCTTTGAATGTAATTTTAGTGTAAGAATATGGAATTACCTTCAAATATCATGGCCACCTGGAGAGGATATGTCCACAATTGTCATGCAAGCTAAGCAAGATTTTGCTAAACCTTTCTTTACTGAGGTTGTCTTTGTTGCTTGCTGGAATATTTGGATAATGAGAAATGCTACAGTTTTCAGACTTGAGAGACAAAGCTTTAATAGATGGTGATGTGCCTTCATCCATGATATTACACTCATGCAACATAGAGTCAAGCAAAGATATAAGGAGGAGCTGCTTAGATGGATTTCTTTCTTGCCTCCTTGAGGTTCTTCTTTCCAGTTTCTTAGTGTAGTCTTTTTCTCTTTATGTATAGATTACCTCTTGTAATCCTTGTATTGTCATTTGCTTTATTAATAAATTCTTAATGCTGTGGGGGGTTTTCCCTACAGTCACCAGTCAAAAAAAGAGCAATCTGGCCTGCCGCGATCTGGAAATCAATATCAACGGAGTCTACTTTTCAACCTCTCTGATAATTATTGAGTCTGAAAAGTTGGATATTATATTGGGTATGAATTGGTTGACCCAATATCAAGTTTGCATAAACTACGCAAGACGAGAAGTCACTTTGACCAGTCTAAATGGGCAGACTACCAAATTCTATGCTCGCAAGAATATACCCAAACAAGAATTGGTTTTCACCACTGTGGCTGAGTTGGAATTAATTCCTATGGTCAGCGAGTACCCTGATGTATTTCCAGAACTGCTAGGTATGCCACCAGATCGAGAGCTAGAATTTGCAACAGACCTTGTGCCCGGAACTGCACCGTTATACAAGAAGTATTACCGGATGCCCTCATCAGAATTAGTGGAGCTAAAGAAACAGCTTGATGAACTGCTCCAAAAAGGATATATTCGTCCCAGCTCTTCACCATGGGATCACCTGCTATTTTCGTGGACAAAAAGGATGATAGCCTCTGCATGTGCGTAGATTACCGCTAGCTGAATGAGGTCACCATAAAAAAATAAATATCCGCTGCCAAGGATTGATAATCTGTTTGATCAGCTCAGTGGGGCTAAGGTATTCTCTAAAATCGATTTACGGACCGGATATCATCAGCTCAAGATTAAAAAGGAAGATATTCCTAAGACCGCATTCACTACTTGGTACGGTCTTTATGAATATACAGTGATGTCCTTTGGTCTCACCAATGCCCCTGCTTTCTTCATGCATATGATGAACAAAGTATTCATGGACTTCCTCGACAAATTTGTGCTAGTCTTCATAGATGACATCCTCATTTACTCCACGGGCGAAGAAGAGCACAAGGATCACCTCCGAGCAGTGCTACAACGACTCTGCAACCATCAGCTATACGCCAAATTCAGTAAATGCGAATTTTGGCTCAAGCAAGTTGGGTTTCTCTAACATGTACTATCCGCCAAAGGTATATCCGTGGACCCGAGCAAAGTAAAGGATGTGCTCGATTGGTTGCCGCCCACAACCGTGACGCAGATCCGGAGTTTTCTTGGATTAGCTGGATATTACCGTCGTTTCATTGAAGGGTTTTCCAAGATTGCTAAACCCATGACAGAGCTGCTCAAAAAGGATAAGAAGTTTGAATGGACGGAGGACTATGAGAAAAGTTTCAATGAGCTAAAGATACGGCTGACAACCGCACCTGTATTGACTCTCCCAGACATTTATCGCAGCTTTGATGTGTATTGTGACGCCTCCAGGCAAGGCCTTGGTTGCGTACTTATGCAAGACAGCAAGGTAGTAGCATATGCATCACGACAGCTATGATCCCATGAGGGAAATTATCCTACTCATGATTTGGAATTGGCTGCGGTGGTTCATGCGCTAAAAATTTGGAGACACTACCTCATTGGAAAAAGGTGCCAAATTTTTACCGATCACAAAAGTCTTAAATACATATTTACTCAGCCAGATTTAAATCTCCGTCAACGAAGATGGCTAGAGTTGGTCAAGGATTATGATCTTGGAATAAATTATCACCCGGGTAAGGCCAACGTGGTTGCTGATGCACTTAGCCGAAAGCCTGTCATCTTAAATGTCATATCGAAATCCTTGCCTCCCAAACTCCAAGAGGAGATCGCTCAGCTCAACCTGGTCATAGTGCATACTGGCCTCGCTAATATTTTGGAAGTTACCCCCATACTTGAGGAAGAGATCCGCAGGCCCAGCGAGCTGACATCAAGCTGCAAAAACATGCCAAGAGCCCAATGGCAGAGCAGACCCCAGATTTCTCCAAGGACAAATTCGATACCCTCTGATTTCATGGACGGATTTGTGTACCCAATCAGCTGGACTTAAAGAAGAAAATGCTGTCAGAAGCACATGAATCCTCATATTTCATTCACCCGGGAGGTACGAAAATGTAAGAGGACCTTAGAAAAATATTCTGGTGGGATGGAATGAAGAAAGACATTGCCTATTTTGTGGCCTGTTGCAACATATGCAACAAGGTGAAGGCAAAGCATCAGAAGCCAGCTGGACTTCTCTAGCTGCTGCTAGTTTCGCAATGTAAATGGGTTGACGTTTGTATGGATTTCATTATGGGATTACCTAAGACTCAACGAGGCAATGATGCAATCTGGGTCATAGTGGACACCTTAACCAAGGTTGCTCACTTTATTCCGATCAGCACCAGACATCAAGCAGATCAACTTGCACAGTTGTATGTGTCCAGAATAGTCAGTCTGCATGGAGTACCCCGAACTATCACTTCCGACCGAGGTTCCCTGTTTACCTCTGCTTTTTGGTCACGTCTCCATCAAGCCGTGGGGACAGCACTAAAATATAGTACTGCTTATCATCCTCAGACAGATGGACAGACAGAGCGGGTAAACCAAATACTCGAGGATATGTTGCGAGCCTGTGCTTTAGCCCAAGGACCTAAATGGGAAGATTGCTTGCCATATGCCGAGTTTTCTTATAACAACAGCTTTCAGACCAGTCCAAAGATGTCACCGTATGAAGCTCTGTATGGCCGTAAGTGCCGCACTCCTTTAAATTGGTCTCAAACTGGAGATAGCTGTATGTTCGGAACAGATCTCATGATGGAAGCTGAGAAACAAGTTAAGGAAATCAGAGACAGATTGCAATTGGCCAAATCTTGACAGAAAAGTTATTATGATGCAAAGCACCGAAAGATCAATTTTGAACCCGGAGAACACGTATACCTCTGAGTCATTCCTATGAAAGGAGTCAAGAGATTCCAGACCCGTGGAAAATTGGCACCCAGATTTATTGGTCCATTTCCTGTCATGTCCCGAGTAGGTACTGTTGCATATCAGTTGGAACTACCCGCTGAATTGGCAGATGTGCATAACGTGTTTCATGTTTCACAACTAAGACGTTGCATATCCCCGCCTGAGAAAAGGACTGCTATGGCTGAGGTAGAATTGAAAAATGATTTGACCTATGAAGAAAGACCGTTTAGAATGTTGGATCAGATGGAAAGGGTCACCCGCAGTAAAGTAAGAAAATTTTACAATGTTTAGTGGGAACATCACACAGAGTCAGAATCAACTTGGGAGCGGGAAGAATTCCTACGGGCTCATTATCCAGAGTGGTTTTCCCAAGCAACCGAATCTCGAGGACGAGATTCATTCTAAGTGGGGGAGGTTTGTGACAGCCTGATTTTTTCCCTCTCTTATTTGCCTGATTTTCATTGGGTTTTATTTTGAAAGTTGGGGTTTTTGAATCTTTTCATATGGACTTCAACACTTGGGTACCCTTGGCTTTCACCCAAGTGCATCATTCCCCTCTCTAATCATCATTCCCCTTCTGATCCACCTCAAAATAATCTTGGGAATATTTTTCTTAAATGAAAAATATTCATTTTTCCTCTCTAAAACCCTAGCTAGTTCAATGAGCTCCAAAGCAGCCCTCATTTTTCTTGCCCAAAAAAATCTGAGAAAATTTCCAAATATTCTTTGAACCCTAGGGCACCTTCCTGAGAAAAACTATTTCATCACTTTTTGGAATATTTTTGCTGTAGAAAATATTTTCTGTTCTGGACAGAAATGGTGGTTTCTACAACAACTACCATTTTACTTGCTCCATTGTGCCTGAATTTTCTTATGCGTCATCACCTTGGTAGATGATGGCTAGCCTCCAAAGCATAGCCCCCAAATCCCAGCCATTTGACCTCAGTAACACCTCAAAGTTACTAATCAGAAACTTACCTGGCGTGTAAAATCTTCTCTACCGCATCTGGAGCCAAACCAAAGCGTGGTAATCCTCAAAACTACCATGAACATCAAGCCAGGCATGATCTTTGGACGATGGTCGGCCTGAGGGAGGAGTTCACGCGGTGACCACGCGTGTCCATGATGCCAGCATGCTTATCGGCACGCTCTGGGTGTCGCCGAGCGCTCTCTTCGCGTGTGCTTGCTTCCCTCGTCTGCCCGAGCGTGCCAAACTTCGCCACCATCCTCGTCTCAACGCCATTAATTCCCCCTGGCGCTCGCCGACGCCGCAGCGAGCACGGGCACGGTCTGGCCAACCCAACAGTGCGGTGCGCATTGTGCTCGTCGCTTTCTCCTCGTTCCTGTGCTCGTCCCCGTTCGCCAACAATCGCTGCGTGAGTTGCATTGCGTTCTCCCCCTCTCACTGACCCCGCTCGTCTCCGGGCTCCGTGGACAGGTGTCCACTAGCGGAGCCCGAAACCCCCCTCTTCGCTTGCCTATAAATGGAGCCTCCCCCAGCCTCCTTGAGCACCATCCACCACTCCCACACACCCCACAAGCGCGTAGGAAACCGTAGCCCGGCCGGGCAGGCCGCGGGCCGCCGTCCTTGAGCTCGAGCTCGCCGACAATCCCCTCTGGTCGTCACGGTAGCTCCAGGCCCTCCCAGGCCAGGGCGATCCTTCTAGGGACTCCGCCTCTTTCCGGTGAAGCCATCCTGTCCCCCTGGAGCCTCTGAAGTTACCTCTGCTCATCGTATTCCTCATCTCCGGCGACCACCGCCCTCTGCCTCCGCTTGCGAGGTCGATTTCGACGCCGTCCGACCACCCTAGCTATGCTACGGGTACGGGCAGGTGTGCCTCCACCCCCTCTCTTGATCCCTCCCTCTCATTTTGGCCAAGGAGCCGTCGTCGCCGGCAAGAGCTCCGGCGAAGCCACGACCCCCCTCTATTTTCTTCTCCCCTCCTTCTCACCTGACTAGCGGGGCCCGCTAGTCAGCCACACAGTATGCGCGCGAAGCGGTACGAGTGGTGGCGCCCTGAGGCTTTACGGCTTCGACGTCACCCCCTAGTCCGTTTTATTTAAATTCAAATTCAATCCATTTCCAGAGAGCTTCAAACAGCTATAACTCTTCAACCATAACTCCAAATGAATTGATTCTTTTTGCATTATGTTCTTTGCAAAGAAATCTAGCAGCTCACCAAAAATGAGATTTTTCTGAGCTGTCTAGAATTTCTGGTGATTTTCAGAATAGTTCTTGATATTTTCTTCTTGTGCTTAAATTTATTTTTAGAGGGTGAGGCTTGTCTTGAGGATCACCAAAAGGCTTGTGAACCTCATCTGCACTAAGGCAAGCCACAGCAACATTTTTATGGTGTCATTTCAATATTGATGATTTTCTTACTTGAATGAAATGATTAATCCATGCATTTAAATAACTATTATGTTATTTATATTCTGTCAAGTATTTGTTAGTCATTATGCTTGATTTACAGAATGTTTGGAACTAGTTTAGTTGGAAAACAAAAGCTAAGGCCTACTTGTGGTAATGATAAAATGATTTGTTATGCATATGAGTAATTACTTAAAGTTATTTTCTTGCATAAATAAAATAGTTAAATTTGGTAGAAAATATTCTGTTAAGTGCTTCTTTAGCCATTTACAGAATGTTCGAACCTAACTTGGTTGGTAAAGAAATTAGGATTTTATTGTGGTGATGATAGTAAATTTTGCTATGCATATGAGAAATTAATCGAAGTTATTTTCTTGCATGAGAAAATAATAATACTTGCTGCAAATATATTGTTAAAGTGAGAGTTACCCTGTCCAGGAAAGTAATATAAGTTGTTGATGCTTACTGTGAATATGGTTGACATCAGTCATTTTCGTTAATATGTGATGCATGTGTAGTATTGCATTTCATGGCATGCTATGACACCGGTCATTTTCATTTTAAGTTGAACCTGAATATAACTCAACTTGAATATATCGTTGACTGGGACATGGTGCTGCTGAATCGAGATTTTCCCAGTGCAATCACATATGCCTTTGTGGGAAGGCCTTGACTCGGTCCATTGACATGCCTCTGGTCGGTGCCTCCAACTAGGGAAGGTTATGGGCATTCTTACCCTGGCCCGGTGAGCAGGCATAACCTTGTGTGCCCGTTGTTGAGATTATGGTACCGGTTCCCCGAGTGGGATCGTTTTGGCGACGACGGTGGTCGTTGTGTCTTTGGTAGACACGGGGCCACCCAGGACTAGCCCGTTGGGGATTGGGTCGGAGTGGCCGGGAGAGTGTCATGGCAATGGAAGGGTTTCTTCGGAATGCCGTTGGTCCACCCGAATGGGAGTGTGAGGCCATGGGTTCCGTGGTGTGGGTACAGTGTGCTACCTCTGTAGAGTGTATAATCTATCAATAGCCGAGTCTACGGTCACGGACGCCTCGTAGTAGGTCCCACCATGAGTCAACGTTTAATAAACTTGCACACCAAGTCATGAACTTTGCACTGTTAATGATGGCGGAAAGGCCATCGAGATGTTCGAGACCAAATATTGGTCGTGGTTGTGATCGCCGTAAGGATCACGAGTTACTCTGGTCAAGACCACGATGGTGGTTTGTTTGTGATCCGAGAACGATCACGGTTGGTAAGTCGGTCCCGAGGGACGTTTATCACAAGAGCATGATCACAGCATGTTGGAACATTATTGCATTAATAATTGGTTAATTATCATGATATTGTTTGTCATTATGATTATGCCTGTTGTGAGCTTGCAAGTACATTCAATGTACTGACCTGGCGTGTCATGCCAGATTTCAGGAAAGTCGCGTTGGAAAGGAGCGCTGCTCGAGTCTAGATCGTGTCCACATCGGTGTCCCTGTGCTATGGACTTTCCGCTACGACGTTGTTCTACTGCCGCGTAGCTGTTATGATTGAGGCCCCTTTATGTTCACTAAATAATGTACATATTGTTCAGCCGCACTGTGCGTGCTGCTTGGCCTCGGCATCTATTGTAATATAAACTCTGATCCGCTAGCATCAATAAAGCGGTTGTTTTTTTGTACCAAGATTTTGTGTGTTGCCAGAAGACATGGTCTCTGGACTGGCAATGCAGGGTAAACCGGTCGCTCTGAGCCGGGGTGCCACAGGCCCGTGAGGAGATCCGGCAAGCTGGGGAGATTGCGGCTGGTAAGCCATTTTTGCTACAGGCTAAGTTCGGCGATCCGAACTATGCTCAGCTTAACCAATTGTGGAGTTCTCCAAACGAGTTTTTAGACTTGCCGAAGAGTTCCTCCGATGCGGAGCAGTATTATCAAGCACGAGAGGGGTATGTAACGAAGAAGCTTTTCTGGTCACAATTCGGCGCCTCGTAGCGCCCCCTGTTGCTGAATGAGCAGATGTCCCAGTGGGCCGAGCTTCATAGGATATCCGGTGCTGCTATGAAGAACGTCATAATTCGGTTATGACCAACCAAGCCTGTTCCAAACAGTTACTTTGGCTTGGTGCAGCGACTTGTTGACGTCGTGCCGCGTATCAACGCTGTGAGGCGATCATTGTGCATCGAAGGTGCGCGGATGGCTTTTGCCCGAGTCAAGACATTCTGGGGGAATATGAAGGCCATCGACGTTGCGGTGAAGAGTCCGCCCAAGGGCAGGGACAGCCACGAACCGGAGCATTATTTTTAAGACGTCCTAGTAGCTGCCCACTTGATAGAGGATCAATGCTCGAAAGACATAATGTTCAAGTGAGGTGTATAAGAATTGCACGAGACAATTTTACAGTGAATCTATTTGTATATTTTGCTCAAAAGCTTGTGTTCCTCTTGTGCGGCCGTTTTGATATAATCTCAAAGATTTTCAGTCGTCGGCTTCAGCCCCCTTGTAGGAAGTACAGGGGTGTTCGAAAAAGCACCTGATCACTCTTGACCCAACGTCTTGGTCCGTGAAGGAGGTGTCAATGCGACGAACCAGGCAACCAGACTATAGGGCGTTAACACTTTCACTTAGCCATACGAGTTTTATGGTGGGTCTACGACATAGCCCCTAGTATGTATGCGGCTTATTCATATGATGCATTTACATAATTGACTGGAAAAGAGGTCCTTCGTGTGACACGGAGGAATCCCTAGAGACTCCGATAAGTCATCGAGTGGTTGACCAGCTCTCGCCACATCATGACAGTCATTTTTCGGCTTTCTCTATTGAGGTGCATCACCAGGTGCACCGATAGCACGATCACAGTAGTTCTCCCTTTACTTCCCTAGCCGATAGAGCGGAACGTAGGATAGTAAACACAGGAGCCAGGCAACCCAACTATTGACCCAAGACATGATTCGGAGCTGATGCATATAAGCCAAACTTGCGACGCCGAAGTACGCTGTGAAAGTTGTTCGGACTTTTTTGGCAACTCATTTGTTCCCATGCCGAGCCCCTGGCGAGTAAGCCGGGGTATATTTGTGAAACAACCATGGGAGGCGTATTCATTTGCGGAAAGGTGCGGGTAATTAATTCGGATAGTGTGAACCGGGACCTGAGCGATATGCCCATGAGTAATTGATATATATATATATATATATGCCACGACCTTGGTCATTTGATATGCCCTGGGTCGAAGGCAGAGGAAAAAGGCATGTTACAGGCTCTAAAAAAGTGAGTGTATTCAACAAAAGTTTATTTTGGACGTCCTGTCGCACGTCTGCGCCGCCTGTCCTCAGCGAGGGGAATCCTTGAAGGAAGTAGCCTCGTAGGTGAGTGTATGGATCCGAACTCCAATGGAGTCGGTCTTAGGTGTTTCTCCTTTGTGCTACCTGCTTTGAAGAAGTATTGAAGAATGCAAAAAGAAGGAAAGTATAAAAAATGTTACCGGAGTGTTGGTAGACTTATCCGTATTGTGCTTCCGCCGATGCCCATGCTATTTTAAGTGCGTAGCTATGTATGCGTGGTATAGCTTTATCATGTATATGAGATGGGTGGCGGAAGCCGGACTGCTATTTCTGTTCCGGATTTGATCGATCTTCAGGGGGAAATTGCTTCGGGCCCTCTGCATTTAGCTGGTGAACCATTCCGTCGTCCCTATTGCTGGGCGACCCCCTTCCCTTGTGTCCGACGTTGAGCTTGCCGGCCTGCTTGAGGACCCAACAACTTCTGTTGGTGTGATTAGCTGGTTTATTGGGGTGGCCCTAAATCTGGCAGGGCCGGTCCAATATCATGTCTAGTTTGGATGGTCCGTCTCTGTTTGCATTGAATGGATTTTTCCGTTGATCGGGCTTGGGATTGCTAAATCCGGCGTCGAGTCACTGGCGCTGTTGCTTCTACGAGCGAGCTAGTTGTCTTCTCCCGCACAAAAGAAGGTCATTAGAGCGACAAGGGCTGTCATGGATCTAGGTCCTTCTTGACCGAGGTGGCATGCAAGCCATTCGTCCTGGATGCCATGTTTAAAGGCCGCAAGGGCCTCCGCGTCCGGACAGTCGACGATTTGGTTCTTTTTAACTAGGAACCTGGTCCAGAGCTTCCTGGCTGACTCTCCTGTCTGCTGGACAATATTGCCTAAGTCATCGGCGTCCGGTGGCCGGGGATATGTTCCTTGGAAGTTGTTGCGAAAGGCATCTTCCAAATCCTCCCAGCTGCCGATAGAATTTTCCGGCAGACTGTTTAACCAGTACCGAGCTGGTCTTTTGAGTTTTAGTGGTAGGTATTTGATGGCATGAAGGTCGTCTCCGCGGGCCATGTGGATATGGAGTAGGAAGTCCTCGATCCATACCGCAGGATCCGTTGTTCCATCGTACGATTCGATATTCATGGGTTTGAAACCGTCTGGGAATTCGTGCTCCATTACATCATGTGTGAAGCAGGGAGAGGGTGTGCGGCGCCTCTATGTTGGGCCACACTGCGGCGTATCTCCGACAGAGTCCATTTGCGGTTTTCGGCCCGGGTGTGGCTAGGTTTGTCACGTCCAAATAGGTGGCCATCGTCGTGTATCAAGGTATGTCCTTGCGATTTGTAGATCGAGCTTGAGTGTTCTACTTTGCTACCCGAGTCTTTTTAACGGTCGTATGTGTAACCCCGAGTTGTTTTGTTCTTGCTTTTACTACAAGGTAGGGCGGTCTGGTATTCGGCTTGAGTTGCCGCTTTACCTAGGCCCAGTTGTGGTCGACCTGCCGCATTGTGCGTTGATGGTACGGGCTCCAGCGCCTCATCGTCGCCCTAGGATAGCAATCTATGCTTCGGGTAGCTTTTGGCTGGTCCACTAAGGCCGTATTCTTCGGCTGCTAGGACTTCAGTCCATCTATCATTGAGCAAATCTTGGTCAACTTGGAGCCGTTGCTGCTGCTTCTTCTTCAGGCTCCTTGCAGTGGCTATTAGTTGGCGCTTGAAGCACTCCTGCTCACGAGGTTCCTCAGGCACGATGAAACTTTCAATGCCGAGGCCCACCTCATCCTCAGAGAGCGGAAGGTAATTGTCGTCCTCCGAATCTTCGTGTGTGGCCCGCCTATCTTCCTATTCATCTTGTTCATTAGTTGTATCAACGGGGTCTTCGTTGTCCTCGACATCATTGTCCATGTCGTCGATATTCTCGGAGTCATATTCCAGTGTATCGGTCGAATCCTCGACTGTGGCTATGAAGTGGGTGGCGGGTGGGAAGTAAAGTTCTCCTTCGTCAGCCCCTAGTTCGAGCCGGATATAGTTCGGCTGAGAGTCCTCCGCCAAGGACAAGCTTTTTAATGAATTCCGCACATCGCCCAAAGGCGAGTGCTGGAAGATGTCTGCAGCACTGAATTTGAAGATCGATAAACGATGAAGCTCGGCGTCCGCGGGCTCGCGTGGTTCGGAACCTGCGGCCGGAGACGAGTTCGGCGTTCCGGTGGCATAGGCCTCGTGTGAGACCCGGTCCATGTATGGCCCCAATGCCGTGGAATCTACGGCCTCTGAGGTGGGGTTAATCCTTCCGTCTCCGGATGGCACGGCCTGCTCCGGCTCTAGGGCCAGAGCAGTTACAGCTGGAGCAGTCTCCTGGATGTGGCCCGATGACAGATTTAGGTCATGATCATCGGGGTGACTGGGAGCGGCCACCGCGGTATCGAATCCGGCGAAGATCAAGTCTCCAGGGATGTCCGCGACGTAGTTCAAGCTCCCGAATCTGACCTGATGGTCAGGGGCGTAGCTTTCGATCTGCTCTAGATGGCCAAACGAGTTGGCCCGTAGTGCGAAGCTGCCGAACACGAAAATCTGCCCGGGGAGGAAAGTTTCTCCGCAGACAGCATCATTATTGATGATTGAAGGGGCCATCGAACCTTTCAGCGACAGCACAGAGGAACTCTCAATGAAAGCACCAATGTCGGTGTCAAAACCGGCAGATCTCGGGTAGGGGGTTCCAAACTGTGCATCTAAGGTTGATGGTAACAGGAGACAGGGGACACGAAGTTTTACCCAAGTTCGGGCCCTCTTGATGGAGGTAATACCCTACGTCCTGCTTGATTGATATTGATGAATATGAGTATTACAAGAGTTGATCTACCACGAGATCGTAATGGCTAAACCCTAGAAGTCTAGCCTGTATGATAAGGTATTGTGTATATGCTTTCCGGACTACACCCTCTGGTTTATATAGACACCGGGGAGATCTAGGGTTATATAGAGTCGGTTACATAAGATGGAATCTTCATAGTTGTTCGCCAAGCTTGCCTTCCACGCCAAGGAGAGTCTTATCCGGACACGGGTGTAGTCTTCGGTCTTCGTATCTTCACAGCCCATCAGTCCGGCCCATAGATAACTGGCCGGTCGCCCGAGGACCCCTTAGTCCAGGACTCCCTCAATCACGCCGGCTCTAAATCTCTGGTAGCCAAGGCTTTCCGTCATGGGTTTTATTGGCTAATGGCTCATGCTGATGCTGAGGATTTGGTAAGCAGATGTGACGGCTGTCAAAAATTTGCACGACGAGCTCATGTGCCGGCTCAAGAATTGAGGATGATTCAAATTACTTGGCCGCTTGCATCTTGGGGGCTTAATATGGTTGGGCCTTTCAAAAGGTCCAAGGATAAGAACACCCACCGCTTGGTGGCGGTTGATAAGTTTACGAAGTGGATTGAAGCAGAGCCGGTTAATAAATGTGATGCGACAACGGTGGTTCAATTCATGAAGGAGGTGATCTTCCGTTTTGGCTTTCCACACAGCATCATAACAGATAATGGCACTAATCTTTCTAAAGGTTCTATGGAAGAATTTTGTCAATGGGGCATATTCGGCTTGATGTTTCCTGTGTAGCTCACCCTCAATACAATGGGCAGGCAGAACGAGCAAATCGGGAGATTCTGCGAGGTATCAAGCCCCGGCTTATGGTTCCTTTACACAGCACGCCGGGTTGTTGGGTGGAGGAGTTACCTTCAGTGTTATGGAGCATCAACACAACCCCGAACTGTTCTACGGGTTAAACACCCTTCTTCATGGTTTATGGGGCAGAGGCGGTTCTCCCTAGTGACATCCATCATGATTCACCCTGGGTGGCGGCTTATGTTGAGGCCGACAATGAAAAGGCGCATCAAGACACACTTGACTTATTAGATGAGGAGCGTGATCTCGCAGCGGCTCGTTCGGCGATTTACCAGCAAGACCTACGGCGTTATCACAGCCGCTGGATCAAAACCAGAACCTCAAGAGGGTTATTTAGTGCTCCGGCTCATCCAACATCAGACAGATATGCACAAATTATCACCATCTTGGGAAGGACCCTTTGTGGTCAGCAAGAACTTACATAATGGGTCATACTACCTTATCGACGTTCAAGACAACAAGGACCCACGCACATCGGAAGAGGATACCCTTCGGCCGTGGAACATTGCTCATCTTCGGCCCTACTATACTTGAGCCTCCGGCTCTCATGATGTACATAATTATCTGATGTATATATTATAAGCAGTATAATAAAGCCGGTATCCCTGACAATTCAGGGCCTCTGTCATTTTGCTTTTTCAAAGCTGAGTCTTTATCATCATTTAAGAGGCTTGAAACCCACAATTTCAAGGACCAAAGAGAGTTGGATGCACAACGCAGCTCAAACATAGGTCCCTGATGATCACTTGGGGGCTTCCTGCTCATCGAGCATAGCTGTCGATACCCTCTTGATCGGCGCAATGCCAAAGTTCATATGATCACTTTGGGGCTTCCTGCTCATCGAGCATAGTTGTTGGTACCCTCTTGATCGGTGCAAGGCCAAAACTTTATATGGTCACTTGGGGGCTTCCTATTCAAACATAGGTGTATTCACCAAAGAGAACATAGCTGTCGGTACCCTTTTGATCGGCTCAACGCCACGTTTGTAAGTATGTCACTTGAGGGCTTCCTGTTCAAACATAGGCATATTCGACTGAAGAGAACATAGCGTTACTACCCTCTTGACTAGGTTTGTTCAAACATAGGCGTATTCGACTGAAGAGAACAAACTCTGACCGGGTTGTCCTACCTGTAACACCAGCTGCTTCAACTCCATCAGGTCATCCTGATTGACCCGCCGAACTCTTAACAATCAGTCTTTATGGCGTATTCGACCAAGATCTGAGCTCGATTAAGGTTTAAACGGTGGCTTTTCATGCGAGAGTACGGTTTACAAAGTCAGATGGATCCAGGCTTCATAAGACGCCTTCCTTGAAACTTGGATAAATCAGCCCATGATACTGTCACTCCGGCCCCGCGTACTCCTCATAAGTCGTTGAGCAGGACCAGACTTATCAAGCGGGACGTAGGGTATTACCTCCATCAAGAGGGCCCGAACCTGGGTAAACATCGTGTCCCCTGCCTCCTGTTACCATCCGCCTTAGACGCACAGTTTGGGACCCCCTACCCGAGATCCGCCGGTTTTGACACCAACATTGGTGCTTTCATGGAGAGTTCCACTGTGCCGTCACCATAAGGCTCGATGGCTCCTTCGATCATCGGTAACAATGCGGTCCAGGGTGAGGTTTTCCCCCCGGACAAATCTTCGTATTCGGCGGCTTCGCACTGCGGGCCAATTCGCTTGGCCTTCTGGAGTAGATCGAGAGCTACGCCCCTGGCCATCAGGTCAGATTTGGAAACTTGAACTACACAGCCGACATCCGTGGATACTTGATCTTCAACGGATTCGAGCCCATGTCGGATGCGCCGCACAGCCGTGACAAGCATGACGTAACTCTACCATCAGACAATGTTCGGGAGATCGCATCCGCAACCACTCCGGCCTTCAATCCGGAGCATGTCGCGCCACCCGAGAGCGGAGGGATGGACCCCGCCATGGAGGCCGCACTCTCAGTGGCGATAGAGTCGGATACTGACTTCACCCCTTACGAGAGCCATGTCGCCAAACCACTGGATTCATCTCCGGCCACGGACCCCGAGCCGCTCACATGCGCCGATCATGGAGTTCACCTCCGCGGATATCTTTCAGCATTGACCTTTCGGAGACGTGCTAAATTCATTAAGATCTCTCTCCCTGTCAGGAGAACCTTGGCCGAACTATGTCCGGCTAGAATGGGATGCGGACGACGAAGAAATTCACTGCCCACCCACCACCCACTTAGTAGCCACTGTCGATGACTTAACCGACATGCTCGACTTCGACTCCGAAGACTTCCACGGTATGAACGAAGAAGCCGGAGACGAACAGGAACCACCGCCCTCAGGGCGCTGGACCGTGATACGTCTCCGTCGTATCTATAATTTTTTATTGTTCCATGCCAATATTATTCAACTTTCATATACTTTTTGGCAACTTTTTATATTATTTTTGGGACTAACATATTAATCCATTGCCCAGTGCCAGTTCCTGTCTGTTGCATGTTTTTGGTTTCACAGAATATCCATATCAAACAGATTTCAAACGGGATAAAAACGAACGGAGCTTATTTTTGGAAAATATGGAAAATTCGGAAGGAAAATCAACGCGAACCAGTGCCCGAGGTGGTCACGAGGCAGGGGGGCGCGCCCCACCCTAGGGCGCGCCCCTACCCTCGTGAGCCCATCGTAAGGCGGTTGACGCTCTTCTTTTGCCACAAGAAAGCTAATATTCGGAAGAAAAAAATCATGACGAAGGTTTCAGGCCAATCAAAGTTACGGATCTCCATATATATACGAAACGGTGAAAAAGAGCCAGAACAAAACGCAGAACCAGAGAGAATCAGAGAGATAGATCCAATCTCGGAGGGGCTCTCGCCCCTCCCATGCCATGGAGGCCAAGGACCAGAGGGGAAACCCTTCTCCCATCTAGGGAGGAGGTCAAGGAAGAAGAGGAAGAAGGGGGCCCCTCTCCCCCTCTCCTCTGGTGGCGTCGGAATGCCATCGTGGTCATCATCATCATCACCGCAATCTTCACCAACACCTCCGCCATCTTCACCAACATCACCATCACCTTCCCCCCTCTATCTACAGTGGTCCACTCTCCCGCAACCCGTTGTACCCACTACATGAACATGGTGTTTTATGCTTCATATTATTATCCAATGATGTATTGCCATCCTATGACGTCTGAGTAGATTTTCGTTGTCCTATCGGTGTTTGATGAATTGCTATGATTGATTTAATTTGCTTGTGGTTATGTTGATAGGACTATGTGTTGGAGGGCAAGAGTGACAGAAGCTTCAACCTAGCATAGAAATTGATGCATACGGGATAGAAGGGGGACCAATATATCTTAATGCTATGGTTGGTTTTTACCTTAATGAACATTAGTAGTTGCGGGTGCTTGCTAATAGTTCCAATCATAAGTGCATAGAATTCCAAGTCAGGGATGACATGCTAGCAGTGGCCTCTCCAACATAATACTTGCTATCAGTCTAGTAAAGTAGTCAATTGCTTAGGGACAATTTCGCAACTCCTACCACCACTTTTCCACACTCGCTATATTTACTTTATTGTTTCTTTATCTAAACAGACCCTACTTTTTATTTACGTACTCTTTATTATCTTGCAAACCTATCCAACACCACCTACAAAGTACTTCTAGTTTCATACTTGTTCTAGGTAAAGCGAACGTCAAGCGTGCGTAGAGTTGTATCAGTGGTCGATAGAACTTGAGGGAATATTTATTCTACCTTTAGCTCCTCGTTGGGTTCGACACTCTTACCTATCAAAAACCGTTGCGATCCCCTATACTTGTGGGTTATCAAGACCTTTTTCTGGCGCCGCTGCCGGGGAGCAATAGCATGGGGTGAATATTCTCGTGTGTGCTTGTTTGCTTTATCACTAAGTAATTTTTATTTTTTGCTGTTCTTAGTTGTTCTTTATCTTTAGTTATGGATATGGAACACGAAATACCAAAAAAATTAGGTGTACTTGCTACTCATGGAGATGGGGAACGTCCTAAAACCCTCGATGCTGGTTATGTGAAAGATATTATGTACTACTTTAATAATCCTGAGAAAACCCCATTCAATTATGTAATGGGAGTAACGTTGGATCAACGTGAATACTTGTTGCTCTATGATGAATTCTTCACACAAAAAGGGAAACTATTATGGGATCAAATTTATATATTGAAGTGGTATGCTAGACAACTATGCTCGGAATATGATTATACTTGTTGCTCTATGATGAATTCTCCACACCTCCCCTTTTCATGAAAATTTAATGATAATGAAACCTTGGCTTCTTATGCTAGAGGTATATATGATTACTATGATGTGGAACAAATAGAAGAATTTGTTGCTTTTATGGGTGCTTATGAAATTGAATCTATGTTTAAAGAGTTTGATGATATTGATGATGCTTGTTATAGATCTGAAAATTTAGCTGTAGCGACCCGACCCGAATGGATCAAGTCTACTGTGCTCCGGTGTCATCCCTGGATCAGTAATGCTGACACCACACAGTACATCGAAGGATTTATAGCAGAGTGGCAATCACACACTTATTACATCGTTGTCTCAAAGAGAACTTATTACAATAAATATGGCTTAAGGCCATCTAATAACGATAACAGCGGAAGGCTCGGAAGATAAATGGGTCCATCAACTCCAACGGCATCACTGAGTATAGAACCACGACCTAAAAGCACCTTACTCGTCGTCTGAAAAGTCTGCAACATGAAAGTTGCAGCCCGAAAACGGGTCAGCACATGGAATATGCTGGCAATGTAACACATAGAGAGTAATGGAATGAAACAGCTATACTATATGCATATATGGCTGGTGGAAAGCTCTATGGTTACAGTTTTGGCGTAAAGCCAGTTTTTCCCTACTGCAAAGGAATAAATTTATTTAACTATCATGGTAGTTGTTAAACATCGAGAATGGTTGACAGCATTCCGATCCCAATTAAGTAATTAAAACCCAACAACATTAATTAGAAGTAACGTGATGAGATTCACATGATATTCAAGTACTAGATACTCAAGTTGTCCATAACCGGGGACACGGCTAATCATGATTAGTTTGTTACACTCTGCAGAGGTTTGCGCACTTTTCCCCACAAGACTCGATCGCCTCCGTTTGGTTTCTCGCACTACATGGTGTTTGAGAAGACGGATGACCGAGACACAGTCTTTCAGAAGCGCTAGCACCTTACGATGGATAGACCGGTACACCTACTTTCCCCTACATCTGCTAGTCTACCCTGTAAGAGTTCGCACGACTTAGTCAACTATGCCAGAGCCCATAATGGCTTGTGGCTGCACACGGAAGTTACTAGCATGAATGATCTTATGATCCCTTTGAGCCTGGGTGGCGGTCCGAAATAAAAACAGGCAAGTCCTGATAGACATCAGGTGCCTCAATCCACCCAGATGTGTGTTTAAGTTGCCACCTTAGATAAACCCTTAATTATCAATCTCACATCTGTCATGGATATCACTCACCCAATCCACGTCTACTAGCATAGCATGGCATAATAAGCAAACGTAGAAGTAACTCCCAAAGGTTTGATAATAAATACAGGTAATAGGTACTACCTCATCTACTTCCCATCCCACAATTTAATTAGATCCTAATCATGCAATGTGAGAGGATTGATCTAATGCAATAAAACATGGGTTGTAGAAAAGGTATGATCAAAGTGTTACTTGCCTTGCTGATGATCCGCGAGACCTAGGGTTTCGAAGTAACAAGCGGCGCAATCCGGGTGATCTATCGCAGACAAACAACAAGCACACAATAAGTACTCATCTAATGCACAGGTAAAACTCGAACAAGAGAACGAACCAGAAAGTTCAACTTAAGAACTCCGGTTGCAAAGAAAGAAAGAACCGAACAGACGACGGAAAAACAAACGGCGGAAGAAAGCAACTCGGTTCTAGCAAGTTGAAACTAGGTCAAATTTTACTGTAGCAAAGGCTTGTTCAAGTTGATTAGACGGAACGGCGGTTTCGAGACGAAACTCCAGGCGCTTGAATCACCTGATTCCGATAAACGAGCGGGAAGAAAGACTAGAACGAAGATCGGATCTGAGATCGCGATCGCGGAATAAATCCGACGAAAAGAAAGAGATGAACGGTTAAACGAACGGGCGTCGTTAACCGGGAAAATCGGTGATCACGTTCGTTGAGACGAACGGTCCGAAAGAAGAATGAAAACCGATCTAGGGTTTCGGAAGAAAACCGAAACAAAGCCGGAAGAAAAACCGGAAGAAAAAAGAGAAGAACCGGAACGGTTTTCTAGAAGAAAAACCGAACCGAGGAAAAGAAAGAGGCGGCGCGGCTACCTCGGGAGGCGGGGCTCCCGGCGGCGGCTTAGGAAAGCGGCGGCGGCTAAAGGCGGCGGCGGCGGCTTAAGGCGGCAGCTTGGGTGGTGGAGGAAAAGAGAGGGGGGGGGTGAGTATATATACTAGGAGGGGGGTGTGACTTGGCCAAGGGGCAAAAGGGGGGGCCGGCGGCCTAGAGTCCCGCTGGGACTCGGCTTCGCGCGAGGGGCTGGGGCGGTGGCGGCTGGCTGGGCCTTGGCCCGGCTGGCCTGGCGCGCGGGAGCTGCTCCTTTTTTTTTAAATCGGTTTCGCGCGCAGAAAAACAAAAGAAAAACTATCTAAACGAACTCCGAAAAATCTAAAGTAAATTTTCCCCGACTCCTAAAAATGAGTCGAACAAAATGAACTTTTCTCCGGGCCTAAAATGCAATTTTTGAAAACGCGATTTTTCCCTATCCAAAAAAAGCAAACAAAACTCCGGCAAAACCAAAACTTGACTTATTCATTAAATCTTCATTTTTCCTAACTTTGGGAAAGTCATATTATTCCCTCTCTCATTTTTTTGATATTGGAAAAATAATTGAAGATGAAATAAATAAATCAAATGATCCTCTTTTCCAAAATTTGAGAGAACTCAAATATGAAAATAACGAAATCTCCAACTCTCTCCGTGGGTCCTTGAGTTGCGTGAAATTTCTAGGATCAACCAAAATGCATGAAAATATGATATGCATGATGATCTAGTGTATAACATTCCAAATTGCAAATTTGGGATGTTACAAACCTACCCCCCTTAAGATGAATCTCGCCCTCGAGATTCGGGTTGGCTAGAAAATAGGTGAGGGTGGTCCTTGAGCAAATCTTCTTCTCTTTCCCAGGTGGCTTCATCCTCTGAGTGGTGGTTCCACTGAACTTTGCAAAACTTGATAACCTTGCTGCGGGTAACTCTGCTGGCATAATCGAGAATCTTGACTGGCTTCTCCTCATATGTTAAGTCATCCTCCAACTGAATCGCTTCAAGCGGTACTGTATCTCTTAGCGGTACCTCCGCCATCTCGGCGATGACATTTCTTCAGCTGAGAAACATGGAATACATCATGAACTCCTGACAGCTCCTCTGGTAATTCCAACTTATAAGCGACTTCTCCCATACGTTGCAAGATCTTATACGGTCCAACGAAACGCGGTGCTAATTTTCCCTTAACTCCAAAGCGCTTAACTCCTCGAAGTGGGGATACTCGAAGGTAAACTCTGTCTCCAGTTTCGTAAACTGTCTCCTTGCATTTAGAATCTGCGTAGCTCTTCTGCCTGGACTGGGCTACCTTGAGCCTATCGCGAATCAACTTAACTTTCCGTTCAGACTCCTTAATCAAATCTGGTCCAAAGAATTGACGGTCTCCAACTTCGTCCCATGACAACGGTGTCCTGCACCTCCTTCCGTATAAAGCTTCGAAAGGTGCCATCTTCAAACTGGTTTGGTAACTGTTGTTATAAGAAAACTCCGCATACGGCAAGTTATCGTCCCAACTAGATCCATAATCTAGTGCACAAGCTCTCAGCATATCTTCCAAAATCTGATTGACTCTCTCGGTCTGTCCATCTGTCTGCGGATGAAAAGCTGTGCTGAACTCTAGTCTGGTTCCTAAAGTTTCATGCAACTGATTCCAAAATTTTGAGGTAAATTGAGTTCCTCTATCTGATACGATACTCCTCGGAACTCCATGCAAACAAATGATCCTAGTCATGTATATCTTCGCCAACTTAGCACTGGTGTAAGTGGTCTTAACTGGAATGAAATGTGCTACCTTTGTCAAACGATCAACTACTACCCATATCGAGTCATAGCCTGCTTTCGTCCTGGGTAGTCCTGTGATAAAATCCATGCCTATCTTATCCCACTTCCATTCGGGTATCGGCAATGGTTGTAACAATCCTGCTGGCTTCTGATGCTCTGCCTTTACTCTCTGACATACGTCACAAACTGCTACATATGCTGCAATATCCTTCTTCATTCCGGTCCACCAGAATGTTTCCTTCAAATCCAAATACATCTTGGTATTCCCTGGGTGAATCGAATACGGTGAATCATGTGCCTCGTGCAAAATCAACTTCCTGATCTCCGGGTCATTGGGCACATAAACACGGTCCTCAAACCATAAGGTATCGTGCTCATCCTCACGAAATCCCTTTGCTTTTCCTTCGCTCAATTTCTCTTTTATAGCAGCAATCTCCTTGTCAGATTTCTGAGCTTCTCTGATCTTATCCATCAATGTTGACTGAATCTCCAATGTTGCTACATAGCCTCTCGGAACTATTTCCAAACATAGCTCACGAAGGTTTTCTGCTAACTCCTTTGGTACTTCTCCCGTCACTAGGGTGTTGACATGGCTCTTACGGCTCAATGCGTCAGCTACTACATTAGCTTTTCCGGGATGGTAATGCAATCTCATGTCATAATCCTTGATGAGCTCCAACCATCTCCTTTGTCTGAGGTTCAACTCCTTCTGCGTGAAAATGTACTTCAAACTCTTGTGATCCGTGTACACCTCACAATGATTTCCAATGAGGAAATGTCTCCACGTTTTCAATGCATGCACTACGGCTGCTAACTCCAAATCATGCGTGGCATAATTCAACTCATGAGGCTTCAGTTGCCGTGAAGCATACGAAACAACTCTTCCTTCCTGCATAAGCACTGCTCCAAGTCCTCGACGTGAAGCGTCGCAATACACCTCATAATCCTTGGTCTGATCTGGCAAAATCAATACTGGTGAGGTAACCAAGCGTTTCTTCAATTCCTGGAAACTAGCCTCACATTCCTCAGTCCAATTGAACTTAGTATCCTTCTTCAACAATTCAGTCATAGGCTTTGCAATCTTTGAAAAGTTCTCAATGAACCTCCGGTAGTATCCTGCGAGTCCAAGAAAACTCCGGATCTCTCCAACTGTCGTTGGTGATTCCCATTCGGTTACGGTCTCAACCTTAGTGGGGTCAACTGCTATACCTTCTCCGGATATAACGTGTCCGAGGAATCCAACTTCCTTCAACCAAAACTCACATTTGCTGAATTTGGCGTATAACTGATGTTCCCTTAGTTTCTCCAAAACCAAACGCAAATGTTCCTTATGCTCCTCTTCATTCTTTGAATAAACCAGGATGTCATCAATGAACACTACGATGAACTTATCCAAAAACTCCATAAACACTTTGTTCATCAGGTTCATAAAATAGGCAGGTGCGTTAGTCAATCCAAATGACATAACGGTATACTCATACAGTCCATATCTTGTGGTGAATGCTGTCTTAGGTATGTCCTGCTCTCGAATCTTCAATTGGTGGTACCCTGATCGCAAATCGATCTTGGAAAACACTTTAGCTCCTTGCAAACGATCAAACAGATCATTAATCATTGGCAGTGGATACTTATTCTTGATGGTTACTTCATTCAATCCTCGATAATCAACAACCATCCTTAATGATCCATCCTTCTTTTCCACTAGAAGTACGGGTGATCCGCAAGGCGAAGAACTTGGGCGAATGTAACCTTTATCCAATAACTCCTTAATCTGATTCTTAATTTCCACCAAATCCTTTGCTTGCATCCGGTACGGTTGCTTCGATATTGGGCCTGTACCTGGCAATAACTCAATCAAAAACTCAATGTATCTATCCGGTGGCATGCCTGGTAATTCCTCAGGAAATACATCAGGAAAATCCTTTACCACTGGTACTTCTTCTTGCACAACTCCTATTAGGCAGTTTACTTGTGTCCTGTTTGGCACATGCCGGGATACATACTTGATCCTTCTTCCTTCTGGTGTGGTAAGCAAAATTGTCTTACTGGCGCAATCAATGTTTCCTCCATACATCGACAGCCAATCCATACCAAGAATCACATCCAGACCTTGGGACTCCAGAATAATTAAATCCGTTGGGAAAACACGCCTTCCTATACTTAATGGCACTTGGAAACATCCTTGTCTGGCCATGTACTTTGCTCCTGGCGAGCTTACTAGCATAGGCGTTTTAAGAATCCTAGTGGGCAGGGTATACTTTTCCACAAATCCCCTTGATATGTATGAATGCGATGCACCAGTATCAAAACGAACGAGTGCGGTAAATGTCTTAACCAAAAACTTACCGATTACTGCATCAGGATGATCTTCAACCTCCTCCACATTAACGTGGTTCACCTGTCCCCTATTGAAAGGGTTCAGCTTCTTCCCAGAGCTTCCATTGCCATTTCCATTCTGGCCTTCGGGACATTCATTGGCATAATGTCCGGTCTTGGAACACTTGAAACAAGTGACTTGACTCAGATCTCTCTTGGTTGGGGTCGATGGGGTGGTACGGTTCTGGCCGTTGCTTCCTCCATTCCCATTACCATTCTTGTGGCCATTATGGTTGTGCGAACTACCTCCTCCATGGGTATGCTGAAACTGAAATCCCGGTTTAGGGGTAAAACGGGGCTTCTGCTGGGCTCCAGAGTTATACTTCCCCTGTCCATACTTCCTCTTACGGTTCTCAATCTGCTGTTACTTTCCTTCAATCATGATGGCACGATCTACCAACTCCTGGTAGTTGTTGAAACTCGCTACCATCAACTGCATGCTTAGTTCATCATTCAGTCCTTCCAGAAACTTCTCCCGCTTAGCTGCATCCGTAGCAACGTCATCTGGGGCATAGCGTGCTAACTTGCTGAAATCGTCAACGTACTGGCCAACTGTCCTTCCTCCTTGGCGTAAGTTGCGAAACTCACGCTTCTTCATGGCCATAGCTCCTGCTGAAACATGGGCAGTACGAAAAGCCTGCTGAAACTGGTCCCATGTGACAGTGTCATCTGGGTAAGTGGCTGTGAAATTCTCCCACCATGCTGCCGCGGGTCCGTCAAGCTGATGTGCGGCAAACTTCACTTTTCACCATCTGTGCATCCTGCAGTAGTCGACTCCCTTCCTATCTTGCGGAGCCAATCGTCTGCTACTATTGGCTCGGTGCTACTAGAAAACACCGGCGGATTCAGCCTAAGGAAACGGGCTAAGTGGTCAACAGGTGGTGGTGGTGGTGGTGGTGGGTTGTTGTTGTTGTTGTTCTGCTGGTTCTGGACTAACATCTGCATCAATTGATTCTGCTGCTGGATCAACTGAGTGAGCTCCGGTGGGAATCCATTGTCATGTCTCGGAGGCATCTGAGGGTTTAGAAAAGACGAGAATTAAGAATAGAGTGAGGTCTAGAGAGAAAAACACTACCCCAATGCGCATGAGCAAATGCACACAAAATCACTTCATTCAATCAAACAAGGGCTTACAATCGGTCTAAAACTATCGCAAAAGTGCTCGACTATGATGTTTACATGGGGGAATACTACTACTATCTGGTGGTCATCTAGAAATTTGAACCGGTGGAAGACTCCATGATATCTGCTCCAGCTTCGTCTTCAAAGTCGGGTTCACTTGGATCCGAATCGGTGTCGTTGATGATGATGTAGTTGTCCGGACATGCGATGTACTCGTCTTCCTCCTTGGATGCTAACTTCCTCTTGAGTTCTTCAATCTCCTGCTTAAGATCGCCATTGTGTCTTGCTAGAGCTACGATCTCGTCCATGTAGTCCTTGCGTGTAGACTTCAGTTCTCCTTCTAGCTCGATGATCCTTGCCTTTGCATTCTTCAACTCTATCATATCATTGCATATCTGGTTCTCGTGGCGTCGAATGTGCTGGTTTAACTCCTGGATGAAAGATGCAATGGATCTATCCTTCTTGGTGCTGACTAACTCCCATTGTTCGTCTCGGCGTCCGCAAATCTAGTAGATAGTGTCCTTGAGGTCTTCTTGATAAACTTCTCCAATGCGTCCCATGGTGATATGAGCTGCCATGCTCCTTCCCAGACTCCAGGTTGGTGCATTGAAAACACTATCTATGGGCTTCGTGATTGGTGCGAATGTCCTTCCCAGAACGTGAGCTTGAATCTTCCAGCGCTCCTCTTCAGGCAGAGTGGCGTTGAAGGTTCCCGTGAAGCTTGGTAATCCAATGTTCAGGTACTTGGTGACTTCCTTCAGGTGAAATCCAAATGGTGTGCCTTCATCCGGTTGAGCGTACTTAATCTTCGCGTCCGTCATCCTAAAAGAGTAGAAAAGATGGGGAGTTAGAAAATGAGAAGAGAATGGTGATCTATGGCTTTAACTTAGTGGTCGTGTCCTACAGTCAGCGTGTGCTCTGATACCATCTCTGTAGCGACCCGACCCGAATGGATCAAGTCTACTGTACTCCGGTGTCATCCCTGGATCAGTAATGCTGACACCACACAGTACATCGAAGGATTTATAGCAGAGTGGCAATCACACACTTATTACATCGTTGTCTCAAAGAGAACTTATTACAATAAATATGGCTTAAGGCCATCTAATAACGATAACAGCGGAAGGCTCGGAAGATAAATGGGTCCATCAACTCCAACGGCATCACTGAGTATAGAACCACGACCTAAAAGCACCTTACTCGTCGTCTGAAAAGTCTGCAACATGAAAGTTGCAGCCCGAAAACGGGTCAGCACATGGAATATGCTGGCAATGTAACACATAGAGAGTAATGGAATGAAACAGCTATACTATATGCATATATGGCTGGTGGAAAGCTCTATGGTTACAGTTTTGCGTAAAGCCAGTTTTTCCCTACTGCAAAGGAATAAATTTATTTAACTATCATGGTAGTTGTTAAACATCGAGAATGGTTGACAGCATTCCGATCCCAATTAAGTAATTAAAACCCAACAACATTCATTAGAAGTAACGTGATGAGATTCACATGATATTCAAGTACTAGATACTCAAGTTGTCCATAACAAGGGACACGGCTAATCATGATTAGTTTGTTACACTCTGCAGAGGTTTGCGCACTTTTCCCCACAAGACTCGATCGCCTCCGTTTGGTTTCTCGCACTACATGGTGTTTGAGAAGACGGATGACCGAGACACAGTCTTTCAGAAGCGCTAGCACCTTACGATGGATAGACCAGTACACCTACTTTCCCCTACATCTGCTAGTCTACCCTGTAAGAGTTCGCACGACTTAGTCAACTATGCCAGAGCCCATAATGGCTTGTGGCTGCACACGGAAGTTACTAGCATGAATGATCTTATGATCCCTTTGAGCCTGGGTGGCGGTCCGAAATAAAAACAGGCAAGTCCTGATAGACATCAGGTGCCTCAATCCACCCAGATGTGTGTTTAAGTTGCCACCTTAGATAAACCCTTAATTATCAATCTCACATCTGTCATGGATATCACTCACCCAATCCACGTCTACTAGCATAGCATGGCATAATAAGCAAACGTAGAAGTAACTCCCAAAGGTTTGATAATAATACAGGTAATAGGTACTACCTCATCTACTTCCCATCCCACAATTTAATTAGATCCTAATCATGCAATGTGAGAGGATTGATCTAATGCAATAAAACATGGGTTGTAGAAAAGGTATGATCAAAGTGTTACTTGCCTTGCTGATGATCCGCGAGACCTAGGGTTTCGAAGTAACAAGCGGCGCAATCCGGGTGATCTATCGCAGACAAACAACAAGCACACAATAAGTACTCATCTAATGCACAGGTAAAACTCGAACAAGAGAACGAACCAGAAAGTTCAACTGAAGAACTCCGGTTGCAAAGAAAGAAAGAACCGAACAGACGACGGAAAAACAAACGGCGGAAGAAAGCAACTCGGTTCTAGCAAGTTGAAACTAGGTCAAATTTTACTGTAGCAAAGGCTTGTTCAAGTTGATTAGACGGAACAACGGTTTTGAGACGAAACTCCTGGCGCTTGAATCACCTGATTCTGATAAACGAGCGGGAAGAAAGACTAGAACGAAGATCGGATCTGAGATCGCGATCGCGGAATAAATCCGACGAAAAAAAGAGATGAACGGTTAAATGAACGGGCGTCGTTAACCGGGAAAATCGGTGATCACGTTCGTTGAGACGAACGGTCCGAAAGAAGAATGAAAACCGATCTAGGGTTTCGGAAGAAAACCGAAACAAAGCCGGAAGAAAAACCGGAAGAAAAAAGAGAAGAACCAGAACGGTTTTCTAGAAGAAAAACCAAACCGAGGAAAAGAAAGAGGCGGCGCGGCTACCTCGGGAGGCGGGGCTCCCGGCGGCGGCTTAGGAAAGCGGCGGCGGCTTAAGGCGGCGGCGGCGGCTTAAGGCGGCAGCTTGGGTGGTGGAGGAAAAGAGAGGGGGGGTGAGTATATATACTAGGAGAGGGGGGGTGTGACTTGGCCAAGGGGCAAAAAGGGGGGGCCGGCGGCCTAGAGTCCCGCTGGGACTCGGCTTCGCGCGAGGGGCTGGGGCGGTGGTGGCTGGCTGGGCCTTGGCCCGGCTGGCCTGGCGCGCGGGAGCTGCTCCTTTTTTTTTAAATCGGTTTCGCGCGCAGAAAAACAAAAGAAAAACTATCTAAACGAACTCCGAAAAATCTAAAGTAAATTTTCCCCGACTCCTAAAAATGAGTCGAACAAAATGAACTTTTCTCCGGGCCTAAAATGCAATTTTTGAAAACGCGCATTTTTCCCTATCCAAACAAAAGCAAACAAAACTCCGGCAAAACCAAAACTTGACTTATTCATTAAATCTTCATTTTTCCTAACTTTGGGAAAGTCATATTATTCCCTCTCTCATTTTTTTTTATATTGGAAAAATAATTGAAGATGAAATAAATAAATCAAATGATCCTCTTTTCCAAAATTTGAGAGAACTCAAATATGAAAATAACGAAATCTCCAACTCTCTCCATGGGTCCTTGAGTTGCGTGAAATTTCTAGGATCAACTAAAATGCATGAAAATATGATATGCATGATGATCTAGTGTATAACATTCCAAATTGCAAATTTGGGATGTTACATTAGCTATCCTCAAATATTGCTATGAGAATTATGAATACAATTATGAAATTAATGCACTTATTAAGAAAGTCTCCGCTGTCCAAGAAGAGACTAATATTTTGCAGGAATCTATGGAAGAAGAAGTTGATGACACTGTGAGCTCATTGGATGAAAAAGATGAGGAGGAGAACGAAGAACAAAATTAGGAAGAGCGGATTGATCACCCATGCCCACCTTCTAATGAGAGTAACTCTTCAACTCATACATTGTTTAATTCCCCTTCGTGCTTACCGAAGGATGATTGCTATGATGACTGTTATGAGCCCTATGATTCTTTTGAAATATCCCTTTTTGATGATGCTTGCTATTGTTATGGCCAAGATGCCAATATGAATTATGCTTATGGAGATGAATTTTCTAAGTTCCTTATGTTAAACATGAAATTGTTGCTATTGCACCCACGCATGACAGTCCTATTATCTTTTTGAATTCTCCAAACTACACTATATCGGAGAAGTTTGCACTTATTAAGGATTATATTGATGGGTTGCCCTTTACCGTTGCACATGATGATTTCGATAGATATAATATGCATGTGCTTGCTGCTCCTAATTGCAATTATTATGAGAGAGGAACAATATCTCCACCTCTCTATGTTTCCAATACGATAAAATTGCAAGAAGCTGTTTATACTATGCATTGGCCTTTACTTTGTGTGCCTGAATTGTTCTTTTATGACATGCCGATGCATAGGAAGAGAGTTAGACTTCGTTGTTGTATGATATATGTTACTTTGTGCTCACTACTAAATTACAAATCATTGTTAATTAAAATTGGCTTTGATATACCTTGGGATCCGGGTGGATCCATTACTTGAGAACTATATGCCTAGCTTAATGGCTTTAAAGAAAGCGCTGCCAGGGAGACAACCCGGAAGTTTAAGAGAGTCATTTATTTCTGTTGAGTGCTTTCATATAGTTTAAAAACAACAAAAATAAATAGGAGAACCCAAAACTTTTTCAAAAAGGAAAGCGGAAGTGAGAAAGACAAGCACTGTTGAAGTGGGAGAGCTCCTTGAACTTTGTTCATGCTCATGGCAACTTTGTGAATCTTGATTACAGAAACTTTTCAACAAAAATAATTATCCCCTTGTACAATTCCATTGTATTATAAAAATAATGTTCCAAGGTTTGCCTTTAGGATGTTTATATTTGCTTGATGGTTTGTGCGGTGCAGGACAGAAACTTTGGCTGTAGTGCACGATTTTACATTTTTAGCTGGAACGTCGAATGGTTCTGATTCTTTCTGGACTGTCTTCCTACACACATTGTTTATTTTTCCTAATTTTGGTAGAATTTTTCAAGTATCAGAAGTATGGTGAATGTTCAAATTATTACAGACTGTTCTGTTTTAGACAGATTCTGTTTTTGATGCATAGTTTGCTTGTTTTGATGAAACTATCAATTCATATCAGTGGATTAAGCCATGAAAAAGTTATATTACAGTAGACAAAATGCAAAAACAAAATATGAATTGGTTTGCAATAGTACTTAGAGTAGTGATTTGCTTTATTATACTAACGGATCTTACCGAGCTTTCTGTTGAAGTTTTGTGTGGATGAAGTGTTCGATGATTGAGAAGGTCTCGATGTGAGAAGAAGGAAGAGAGGCAAGAGCTCAAGCTTGGGGATGCCCAAGGAACCCCAAGTAAATATTCAAGGAGTCTCAAGCGTCTAAGCTTGGGGATGCTGGGGAGGCATCCCCTCTTTCTTCAACAAATATCGGCATGTTTTCGGATTCATTTCGTTCATGCGATATGTGCAAGTCTTGGAGCGTCTTTTGCATTTTGGTTTTTATTTTTCTTTTATGCACCATGCTTGTATGAGATATTCCTTGGTTGATTTATAGAATGCTCTTTGCACTTCACTTATATTTTTTGAGTATGGCTTTATAGAATGCTTCATGTGCTTCACTTATATCATTTGAAGTTTGGATTGCCTGTTTCTCTTCACTTAGACAACCGCCATTTGTAGAATGCTCTTTTATTTCACTTATATTTGTTAGAGTGTGGGCATATATTTTGTAGAAAGAATTAAACTCTCTTGCTTCACTTATATCTATTTAGAGAGATGACAGGAACTGGTCATTCACATGGTTAGTCATAAAATCCTAAATAAACTTGTGGATCGCTGAATATGATATGTTTGATTCCTTGCAATAGTTTTGCGATATAAAGATGGTGATATTAGAGTCATGCTAGTGGGTAGTTGTGGATTGTAGAAATACTTGTGTTGAAGTTTGTGATTCCCGTAGCATGCACGTATGGTGAACCGTTATGTGATGAAGTCGGAGCATGATTTATTTATTGATTGTCTTCCTTATGAGTGGCGGTCGGGGACGAGCGATGGTCTTTTCCTACCAATCTATCCCCCTAGGAGCATGCGCGTAGTACTTTGTTTCGATGACTAATAGATTTTTGCAATAAGTATGTGAGTTCTTTATGACTAATGTTGAGTCCATGGATTATACACACTCTCACCCTTCCACCATTGCTAGCCTTTCTAGTACCGTGCAACTTTCGCCGGTACCATAAACCCACCATATACCTTCCTCAAAACAGCCACCATACCTACCTATCATGGCATTTCCATAGCCATTCCGAGATATATTGCCATGAAACTTTCATGATCATCATATACATGACTTGAGCATTCATTGTCATATTGCTTTGCATGATCGTAAGATAGCTAGCATGATGTTTTCATGGCTTGTCCGTTTTTTTGATGTCATTGCTACGCTAGACCATTGCACATCCCGGTACACCGCCGGAGGCATTCATATAGAGTCATATCTTTGTTCTAGATATCGAGTTGTAATATCGAGTTGTAAGTAAATAAAAGTGTGATGATCATCATTATTAGAGCATTGCCCCAGTGAGGAAAGGATGATGGAGACTATGATTCCCCCACAAGTCGGGATGAGACTGCGGACGAAAAAAATAATAAAAAATAAAAAAAGAGAAAGGCCAAAAAAAGAAGGCCCAAAAAAGAGAAAAAAAGAAAAGAAAACAAAAAAATGAGAGAAAAAGAGAGAAGGGGCAATGCTACTATCGTTTTTCCACACTTGTGCTTCAAAGTAGCACCATGTTCTTCATATAGAGAGTCTCTTGAGTTATCACTTTCGTATACTAGTGGGAATTTTCATTATAGAACTTGGCTTGTATAATCCGATGATGGGCTTCCTCAAATGCCCGAGGTCTTCATGAGCAAGCAAGTTGGATGCACACCCACTTAGTTTCAGTTAGAGCTTTCATACACTTATAGCTCTAGTGAATCCGTTGCATGGCAATCCCTACTCACTCACATTGATATCTATTGATGGGCATCTCCATAGCCCATTGATACGCCTAGTTGATGTGAGACTATCTTCTCCTTTTTGTCTCCTCCACCATCATATTTTATTCCACCTATAGTGCTATGTCCATGGCTCACGCTCATGTATTGCGTGAAAGTTGAAAAGGTTTGAGAACGTCAAAAGTATGAAACAATTGCTTGGCTTGTCATCGGGGTTGTGCATGATTTGAATATTTTGTGTGGTGAAGATGGAGCATAGCCAGACTATATGATTTTGTAGGGATAACTTTCTTTGGCCATGTTATTTTGAAAATACATGATTGCTTTATTAGTATGCTTGAAGTATTATTGTCTTAATGTCAAAGGATAGACTATTGCTTTGAATCACTCGTGTCTTAATATTCATGCCATGATTAGACATATGATCAAGATTATTCTAGGTAGCATTCCACATCAAAAATTATTATTTTTATCATTTACCTACTCGAGGACGAGCAGGAATTAAGCTTGGGGATGCTGATACGTCTCCGTCGTATCTATAATTTTTGATTGTTCCATGCCAATATTATTCAACTTTCATATACTTTTTGGCAACTTTTTATATTATTTTTGGGACTAACATATTAATCCAGTGCCCAGTGCCAGTTCCTGTCTGTTGCATGTTTTTGGTTTCGCAGAATATCCATATCAAACGGAGTCCAAACGGGATAAAAACAGACGAAGCTTATTTTTGGAAAATATGGAAAATTCGGAAGGAAAATCAACGCGAACCAGTGCCCGAGGTGGTCACGAGGCAGGGGGCTCCCCCCTAGGGCGCGCCCCCTACCCTCGTGAGCCCACCGTAAGGCGGTTGACGCTCTTCTTTTGCCGCAAGAAAGCTAATATTCGGAAAAAATCACGGCGAAGGTTTCAGGCCAATCGGAGTTATGGATCTCCATATATATACGAAACCGTGAAACATAGCCAGAACAAAACGCAGAACCAGAGAGAAACAGAGAGATAGATCCAATCTCGGAGGGGCTCTCGCCCCTCCCATGCCATGGAGGCCAAGGACCAGAGGGGAAACCCTTCTCCCATCTAGGGAGGAGGTCAAGGAAGAAGAGGAAGAAGGGGCCCCTCTCCCCCTCTCCTCCGGTGGCGCCGGAACGCCGCCGTGGCCATCATCATCATCACCGCGATCTTCACCAACACCTCCGCCATCTTCACCAACATCTCCATCACCTCCCCCCATCTATCTACAGTGGTCCACTCTCCCACAACCCGTTGTACCCTCTACTTGTACATGGTGCTTTATTCTTCATATTATTATCCAATGATGTGCTGCCATCCTATGACGTCTGAGTAGATTTTAGTTGTCCTATCGGTGGTTGATGAATTGCTATGATTGATTTAATTTGCTTGTGGTTATGTTGCTGTACTTTGGTGCCCATCATATGATTGCGCGCGTGGATCACACCACAGGGTTAGTTGTATGTTGATAGGACTATGTATTGGAGGGCAAGAGTGACAGAAGCTTCAACCTAGCATAGAAATTGATGCATACGGGATTGAAGGGGGACCAATATATCTTAATGCTATGGTTGGGTTTTACCTTAATGAACATTAGTAGTTGCGGATGCTTGCTAATAGTTCCAATCATAAGTGCATAGAATTCCAAGTCAGGGATGACATGCTAGCAGTGGCCTCTCCCACATAATACTTGCTATCGGTCTAGTAAAGTAGTCAATTGCTTAGGGACAATTTCGCAACTCCTACCACCACTTTTCCACACTCGCTATATTTACTTTATTGTTTCTTTATCTAAACAGCCCCTACTTTTTATTTACGTACTCTTTATTATCTTGCAAACCTATCCAACACCACCTACAAACTACTTCTAGTTTCATACTTGTTCTAGGTAAAAGCGAACGTCAAGCGTGCGTAGAGTTGTATTGGTGGTCGATAGAACTTGAGGGAATACTTATTCTACCTTTAGCTCCTCGTTGGGTTCGACACTCTTACTTATTGAAAACTGTTGCGATCCCCTATACTTGTGGGTTATCAAACCGCCACCTCATCATATGATATATACATGGTGGACACCCCCAAGGAAGGCAATGGCGAAAAGACAGCGGAGGATGACCCCTCCAAGAAGCAGCCCAAGCGCCGACGTCAGCGGCGCCGCTCTAAGTCCCACCACAGCAAGAGTAGTGATACCGGCAGAGGAGATAATAACACTCCGGATAGCGCCGAAGACAACAACAATCCCCTCCAGCACGACGTAGAGCTAGAGGACTTACAAGCTAGCCCTCCAGGGCAGACAACAGATGGAGAACCGGAGGAGGACAATTACATGCCTCCGTCCGAAGACAAGGCGAGCCTCGGCAACGACGAGTTTATCATGCCTGAGGACCCCGTCAAGCAAGAGCTCTTCAAGCGCCGGCTTATGGCCACGGCAAATAGCCTTAAGAAAAAACAGCAACAGCTTTAAGCTGATCAAGACTTGCTAGTGGACAGGTGGACCGAAGTCCTTGCGGCCGAGGAGCATGAACTCGAGTGCCCGTCCAAGAGTTACCCAAAACGCAGGTTGCTACCTCACCTCGAGGAGGAAGCATTGAAACCTCATTCACCAGTGTACGATGCGGCTGACCGGCCACTACGCGGCCGAGCCAGAGAGGCGTTTCAGCCTAAGGTTCAGACTGCACCCCATCGCCACTCAGTCAAAAATATTAAGGCCCGGGGCAACACAGAGGACCTGCGAGACATCTTGGACAGTAAGGCAAAAATCGCAAGGTCAATATACGTGACACGGGCAAGTGCGCCTACACGGGACGATGATCGTCGCATCGGATACACCAAGAGTAAATCCGGTCGGGCCGAATACAGCAGACAAGACTCCTACGAACTATGTCGAGATATAGCCCGGCACAGAGGTGCCGCACACCCCCTATGCTTCACTGATGAAGTTATGAATCATGAATTCCTGGAGGGTTTCAAACCCGTAAATATTGAATCATACGATGGCACAACAGATCCCACTGTATGGATTGAGGATTTCCTCCTTCACATCCACATGGCTCGCGGTGATGATCTACATGCCATCAAGTACCTCCCACTAAAACTCAAAGGACCAGCTCAGCATTGGCTGAATAGCTTGCCAGCAGATTTCGTCGGCAGTTGGGAGGATATAGAAGATGCATTTCTTGACAACTTCCAGGGCACTTATGTGCGGCCACCGGATGCTGATGACTTGAGCCACATAACCCAGCAGCCAGGGGAATCGGCAGACAATTCTGGACACGGTTCCTGACTAAGAAAAATCAAATTGTAGACTGTCCGGATGCAGAGGCCCTAGCGGCATTCAACATAACATCCGCGACGAGTGGCTCGCCCGCCACCTCGGCAAGGAGAAGCCGAAATCTATGGCAGCCCTCATGACACTCATGACCCGCTTTTGCGTGGGCGAGGACAGTTGGCTGACTCACAGCAACAACACATCGAAGAATCCGGATACCTCGGATACCAAAGATGTTAACAGTAGGCAGCGTCGTAATAGACCAAAGCGCCGCATTAACGGCGATAACACCGAAGATACGACAGCCAATGCCAGATTTAGAGGCTCTAGATCCGGTCAGCGGAAAATGCCATTCAAAAGAAATACTCTGGCTCTGTCCATTCTGGATCGCATACTGGATCGCTCGTGTCAAATCCACGGCACCCCCGACAATCCAGCCAATCACAAGCAGGCCGGCAAGTTAAATGCCAAAAACAAGGACAAGGGGCTGCATAGCGATGACGAGGAGGAGCCCCGGCCGCCGAACACAGGAGGATAGAAGGGTGTTCCCCCACAAGTGAAGACGGTGAACATGATATACGCAACCCACATTCCCAAGAGGGAGCGGAAGCGTGCACTAAGGGACATCTATGCGATGGAGCCCGTCACCCCAAAGTTCAACCCATGGTCTTCTTGCCCGATCACCTTCGATCGCAGGGATCACCCCACTAGCATCCGTCATGGCGGATCCGCCGCACTGGTCCTAGACCCCATCATTGACGGATTTCACCTCACTCGATTCCTCATGGATGGCGGCAGCAGCCTAAACCTGCTTTATCAGGATACAATGTGAAAAATGGGTATCGATCCCTCAAGGATCAAACCCAGCAAAACCACCTTTAAAGGCGTCATCCCAGGTGTAGAGGCCCATTGCACAGGCTCAATCACACTGGAAGTGGTCTTCGGATCACCGGATAACTTCCGAAGCAAAGAGTTAATCTTTCACATCGTCCCATTTCGCAGTGGCTATCATGCACTACTCGGACGAATAGCATTTGAAAAATTCAATGCAGTGCCGCATTACGCATACCTCAAGCTCAAGATGCCAGGACCTTGCGGGATCATAACAGGAAATGGAAACACAGAACGCTCGCTCCGTACGGAAGAGCACACTGCGGCCCTTGCAGCAGAGGCACAAAGCAGCATGTTCAGGCAGACCACTCATTCGGCATCACGGCCCCTGGACACCTTCAAGTGAGTCCAGAACAAGCTACAACAGGATCGCCTGGCATGATCAGAGCTCGCCTAGCAATTCGCCCCCGTCCCATTCCTAGTGAAGCGACAAAATCCATGCCGCGCGTACATAACTTCGCATTAAAAATACCATGGACATAGGTGGGGGCACGATCAGGACACGCCCCGCATTGTGGCTTAACCACACTAGGGGCTGTATACCTTTGACATTCCTTTTCTCTTTCAGGGCGTAACTCTCTGGAAGCCCTTTCCGGCAGTACGATTGTCGGACACATTCCGGAAGCAACAACCAAGGCGGCAAGAAGCTAAGATGAACACGGGAACCGCCAGGTGGTCTCTAGTAATAATTGATATACCCGCTTTTCACTATTTTATGCGCAGCTTGCCCTGGGATAGGACATTTCGAATTGTCCTACTTTATGCTTATTGCACTACTTGTACCAAGTACGCTTCGACGTACCATTTAAATAACAATGCATATCATTAATCTGTCATTGCATTATTTAAGTTTTTCTCTTTCTCTTATATGTCCATTTATGACAATCCGCACCCGCACGTTCGGGTATGGTCAGTACGCCAGGGGCTCTCGTTTACCCCTTAATACGGCGCAAGAAGTCCGAACACTTTCGACAGTGCGGCACCCCAAACTTATAGCATTATATGCATCAGCTCCGAATCATGTCTTTGGTCAATTGTTAGGTTTCCCGGCTCCCATGCTTTGGTACCTTACGTTCTGCTATATCGGCTAAGGTAGCGGTGGGAGAACTACTGCGATTGTGTCCCGGTTCTTCCGGATGAGCACCTCAGTAGAGAAAGCCAAAAACTGACTGTCATGATAAGGCGAGAGACTGGTCGCTGTTCGAGAGGTCTCAAGTCCTTAAAGACTTTTTCCGCTTCGGGCGAGGAGTCGGCCTTGTGCGGCTTAGGCGTGTATAGCGCCCCAAATTCGGTCCTCCGAATACCAGGGGGTTCGCCAAAAATTTAAAATCATAGACTTCTATGGCTAAGTGAGAGTGATAAAGCATTACAGTCTGATTGCCTGGTTCGTTGCGCTGAACACCTCCCTTGAAGGACCCAAAATTGGGATAAAGCGTGTTCAGATTTATCCTGAACACCCCAGTACTAGTTACATGGGGGTAGAAGCCGACAACTGGCCAACTCTCAGATTTTATAAACGGCCACACAAAAGGTAATATTTTAAATTAAGAAAGCGTCGCATGGCGCAAACGAACTCGTTTCAAATTACAGAATCACATGAGCATGTTCATTCAAAAATTACATCCTTGGCACACTCATCTTCCACTAAGCGGGAACCCTTCAGGACACTCTCAGAGTAATTCTCAGGGCAGCGGTGCTCCTTGCCCTCCGGCGGCCCCTCATTCACCGGCTTCACGGTGTCCAACTTCGCCCAGTGCAACTTCGCCCGGGCAAAAGCCCGGCATGCACCCTCGATGCAGACGGACCGCTTGATGACTTCAAGCTATGGGCAGGCTTCCACAAGCCGCCTCACCAGACCAAAGTAGCTGCCGGACAGGGGCTTGCCAGGCCACATCCACACTATAAAGCCCTTCATGGCCTGTTCGTCCGCCTTGTGAAGTTCGACCAACTGATTCAGCTGGTCACTCAAGGGCACGGGGTGTTCGGTCCCAGTATACTGAGACCAGAACAACTTCTTCATTGAGCTCCCCTCCTCAGCCCGGTAAAACTCCGCGGCATCCAGAACACTGCGGGGAAGATCTGCAAACGCTCCAGGAGCGCTCCGAACTCGGGTAAGAAAAAGGAAAGTCTCCTTCACGTGTTTGCTTTGCATAATGAATGCCTTACCCGCTGCTATCTTCTTCACAACATAAATTTCCTGGAGGGCCTTGTGGGCTTCAGCCTTGGCGCTACGGACGCTTTCAAGCTCCTGCACGAGCTCGGACTCTTGTGTCTTAGAGTCAAGCTCCAAGGACTCGTGCTTTTTGGCATGAGCCTCGAGCTCTTGCTGCACCTTGCCTACTCGGGCTTCTTGCTTCTCCCGTTCAATGCGTTCTTTGGTCGCTTTGTCTTCGGCCTCGGACAAGGCCTTCCTTAGGGTCTCCACCTCGGTCGTGGCCCCTATTCATGATGATAGTATTACTTTACACCCGAACTTCTTTTTAAATATATAGACAGGGATATTTCTTACCTTTGCTCTCTTCGAGCTGCCTCTTGGTAAGGCCGATCTCGTCCTCGGACCGCTTCAGGTCCTGCTTCAGCACAAAGACCTCCGTAGTACGTGCGGCAGCGGCCAGCAGTGAAGCCTGCACATACACATAGACATAATCTAATTAGACCCCTGAGTCATCATTTGATCCTCTATTCGGCTTTTCTCCGCGAATGCCAAACAGAGCATCAGGGGCTACTATCTATGCGGTAATATTTTCTTATATTTTGATTGCTTACCTCAAAGCCTGTTAGGACGCTGGCGCAAGCTTCGGTCAGTCCGTTTTTGGCGGACTAAACTTTCTCGACCACCGCACTCATGATAGTGCGGTGCTCTTCTTCGATGGAAGCGCTGCGAAGCGCTTCCAGCAGGTTGTCCGGTGCCTCTGGTTGGACAGAGGACACCAGCACGGATGGTTGGCCCCCCTTGATGGGGGACCGCCTACCGGAGTCCGGAACCATCGAAGGATCTGGCGCAGTGTCCGGCAGGGGCCCGAACTCGAAGCCCGTAGGAGCCTCGCTCCCTTGGTACCCAGGGTCCGGGAAGTCATCGCGAGGCGCCCCCAGGACCACCTCCCCTTGGCTCGGTGCCTTTTGAGACAACACCTCGGCGTTGTCCGTAGGGCGAGGGGCGGAAGCGGTCGGAAGAGAACCGATGTTCATATCCGACGAGTCCAAAGAGCCGCTCGACGAGGGTACGTCGAGATGAGCTCGGGACGGACTGCACAATCATGTTCGCCATAAGGAGAGGCAGTGCAATAAAACATACCATGAAGTACTATGGTGTCTGGACACTTACGATTTCGCCAGGGGCTTGATCCTGGGTAGCCACTCGTAGCCGTAGTCGGCGGCCGTCGTGGCGCAGTCTGGAGGGAGGGTCCTTCCCTTCTTGGACCCTTCGGCGTCCCCGGATGGGTTGGCCTTCCTTTTCTTGTCTCCCCCGGCTAGAGGGGAGAACTTTTCTCCTCCTCCTCGTTTCCGTGGGAGGAGTGCGCGTCGGAGTAATCGTCCGATGACTCCGATACAACCTTGCGCCGAAGACCCTTTCGGGTCCCCGCGACCTTCTTCTTGGTCTTCTTTTCCGGCACCTTGTAAGGTGCCGAAGTCAGCATCTTCATCAGAAGGGCGTCTACAGGATCTTCGGGCAGCGGGGCTGGGCTATCAAGCTGCTCCGCCGTCTCTATCTAGTCCTGTTAATGACATGGAAGTTCAGACCTTGCACACAAGTAAACCGGGGCAAATAAATACCTTGAGAGATATAAAAGCCTACCGGATTGGCGCGGCACTTTGCGCTGAGTCCGCGGTCCTCGGTGAGGGAGGGAGGCATCTCAGCGCTCTTGAACAACACCCTCCAGACGTCCTCGTGTGTCGTGTTATAGAGCTCTCGTAGCGTCTAGTGCTTGGCCGAGTCGAACTCCCACAAATTGAATGCCCGTCTTTGGCACGGAAGGATCCAGCGGAAGAGCATAACCTGGACCACCTTGACAAGCTTGATTTTTCTGTTCGTCATGTTCTGGATGCAGGTATGGAGTCCGGTCAACTCTACCGAAGAGCCCCAGGACAAGCCCTTCTTTTTCTAGGAGGTGAGCCGCGTGGGGAGTCCGGATCGAAATTTGGGGGCCGCCACCTAGTTGGAGTCGCGCGGCTCGGTGATGTAGAACCACCCCGATTACCACCCCTTTATGGTATCCACATAGGTGCCCTCGAGCCAGGTGACATTAGGCATCTTGCCCACCATGGTGCCTCCGCACTCCACTTGCTGGCCTCCCACCACCTACGGTTTGACATTGAAGGTTTTCAGCCATAAGCCGAAGTGGGGCCTGATGCGGAGGAAGGCCTCGCACACGACGATAAACGCCGAGATGTTGAGGATGAAGTTGGGGCCCAGATCATGAAAATCCAGCCCATAGTAGAACATGAGCCCGCGAACGAACGGGTGGAGAGGAAATCCCAGTCCGCGGACAAAGTGGGTAAGAAAAACTACCCTCTCATGGGGTTCGGGCGTTGGGGCGGTCTGCCCCGCATTTGGCAGTCGGTGTGCGATATCCGCAGCCAGGTATCCGGCTTCCTGTAACTCTTTGATGTTCTCCTCCGTGAAGGAGGATACCATCCACTTGCCTCCTGTGCCGGATATGCTTGGAGTGGTTTGAGAAGAAGAACGCGAGCTTGGGTGCTAGAGCTCGAGTGTGCGGGAATGGGTAAGCAAGGAAGAAGAATGTGTGGGTGAAAAAAGTTAAATCTTCGTCCCTTTATAAGGGCGGAAGAGGCGATGTGCCTCCCCACTTGCCTGGCAAAACCGCTTATTCCCTAGGCGTCGTAGTTGATGGCGCGGTTGGGTTACCCACGTCCGTATTGATGAGAATCCCGTGATAAGGGGAACACCATCTCTGCTTTGACAAGACGTGTCAAGAAAACCGCCTCGCGATATGTGCGGGGCTGGTTGAGAAAAGCGGTTCGAATGATAACCGGGCCATGGCATGATGTCATGCTGTCAAAACATGTCAACAGATTAGATTTGTGGAAATGTTATTCTCTCTACGGTGGTATGTGGAACTTATTTTGCAGGGTCGGACACTGTCCTTGTATTCAAATTCTTCAATGGTGTATTCGGAGGAGGAACCCGCCTTGCAATGCCGAAGACAACACTGCACGCCGGACTCATCGTCATTGAAGCCTGGTTTAGGGGCTACTAAGGGAGTCCTGACAGCCGGACTATATCCTTTAGCCGGACTGTTGGACTATGAAGATACGAGATTGAAGACTTCGTCCCGTGTCCGGATGGGACTCTACTTGGCATGGAAGGCAAGCTAGGCAATACGAATATGTATGTCTCCTCCTTTGTAACCGACCTTGTGTAACCCTAGCCCCCTCTGGTGTCTATATAAACCAAAGGGTTTTGGTCCATAGGACAAGATACAATCATACCATAGGCTAGCTTCTAGGGTTTAGCCTCTTTAATCTCATGGTAGATCAACTTTTGTACTACTCATATTATCAAGAACAATCAAGCAGGACATAGGGTATTACCTCCATCAAGAGGGCCCAAACCTGGGTAAACATCGTGTCCCCTGCCTCCTGTTACCATCCGCCTTAAACGCACAGTTTGGGACCCCCTACCCGAGATCCGCCGGTTTTGACACCGACATTAAGTCTTTAACCCACCTAGCGGTTCACTCTTCTTGGTCTTGCTGACGGGAGGCCTCCGGTTCATCCCTTGCCGGTTCTTCTTCCTCCTCCACCGTCTGGAAGTTTGGTTTCGACCAGTCAAAGCCATGCAAGGCGAAGAATTCAGCTTCGTCATCAATCAAATTGGACGGGTCAAAATCAGGGGCGAAGGTGTGCTTATGAATCAGCGGAATTAAGTCCATCACTTTGTACGCAGGCGTATGCATCTTCTGATTATCCGCATTGTAAGCCGGCTGATATTTGGAAAGATTGGTCTCTTCAGCGATGACTGTTGCAGGAGGATGAATCTCTTTGATATAGGCGGCAAAGTCTTGCTGATCGAAAGAGGTTCCGTCTTCCTTTAAGCTAGGATACCCACTAGCCACATCTCCCGGGTCTAATTCCGGTACCCACGCTTTGGCATGGCTCAAGGCCATCACAGCGCCGGCTCTTGCACAAGACCGCTTTATTTCTTGGATTCTGGTGGGCAGGATGGATAATTTCTTCAGCACATCGCTTAATAGATTGGGTCCTTGATTAGCCGGGGAGATGGTAGCCAATGTATGTTGAGCTCCAGTATGTAATTGCTCAACAAGAGTATAAAACGCCTTGACCTTCACAAGCGTATCTTGGCTAAGGTTGCTGCTTCTGGGACCTGAGTAAGTCATAGATTGGTTAAAATGGCGGCTTACATTACGACGACAAATACTTTTGATAAATAACAAGGCGACTCACCGAATATAGAAGAAACCATCTGAGACACACGATGTTTTAAACCTGTGAGTTCGGTGGTAGCCTCCTGAAGAACCGCCTCTTCCTTCTCAACGAGTTGTATCAAGGCAGTCTTTTCTTCAGCCCAGGCCTTTTTATCCGCAGTAAAACCGGTCTTCAATTTTTCCGACTCAGACACACTAAACTAGAATTTTGATTCAGCTTTCCGGGTCTTAGTTTCCTGAGCCGCCAGCCGGGTCTTGGCATCGTTCAGTTGAGTTTCCAATTCAGTGGTAGCAGCCTGCATGCAGCACAAATTTATTAAATATACTTCATGGCGGATTACAACAATATAAGTCCCAAGTGCTTTGCAAGCAACAACACTTGGCACTTGGGGGCTAATGTCTATCAACGCAATTTTTCAACGAAAACGGTTTTTATAACTAAAAGTCCCAAGCGTTTTGCAAGCAACAACACTTGGCACTTGGGGGCTAATGCATATTGCTTGTCTCTTCCTAAGGATGAGCCGGGTGTGCTGTAAACAGTCTCAACCGACTCATGGGGGCTATGCAGTTAAGTTCTGGTCTTTTACACATTGGTCAATAGGACCGACTCATTCATACTGATTAAACCGGCCCTTGGGGACTACAAATGCAAAATTATGCTATTTTCAGCATCCGGTTTACTTTTAAACCGGACTTGGAGGGAGTCTAGACAGAAGCTTGTAAGTTTTTTAAGTCTACATATTATTCAATCTTACCATAATCAGAAGACTTGGGGGCTGGCAGGATATATAACTTATGTAAGCCGGATGACGTACCTCATACTTCTGGTGCATCTGTTTAACCATCTCAATTTCTAAGTCACGGCTGGAGTGTACTTAATTGAGATAACCAGATAATACTTCACTATTACTCAATTGAGCATAGTGGGAGATGTCAAACCTCACTTTTCATCTTTCCATGACTTCTTGTTTGGAAAAATGTCTAGCTAATATAGTTGGATTCCCCGGTTCAGTAAAGCCAGTGCCAGTGACCAGAATGTCATCAGCATGAGTCTCTGGCGGGTTAAGCGAGCTTGACGGTTCAGTAGTTGACGGGTCAATGTTGGTTTCATCAACAAACAACTCAGGCCTCTCAGGTTGAGTGTTGGAAGCAGGATCTTCTGGTTGTTTAGAGGCTTCCGGTGCAGAAGCTTTCTGGTCCTGTTCAACATCTTTAGGGTCTTCAGCCGGTTTTGTCACCTTCTCTTTCTTGTTGGGTTTTGGTTGACCGCTAAAAGAATTCGGGCAACTTTGCAGAATGGTGAGGATATAAAGGTACAGAAAGGTAAGAATTCTTACCCAGAGGCAGTCTTGAAAGCCGACAGTTGAGTCTGAGATGAGTCACCAGAAGAAGAACGGGAAATCTCCTACAAGATTGAATCGAAGAAATTGAGTGGCTAATGAAAGAAACCTGCCAGTAAATAAAAGAGTTAAGGCTAAAAAGGACCTCATTTTGGCGTTTTCGAGGAGTGTTTGGTAAACCGGAGGATAAATCTTCACCTCCACTAGTGCGGGTCTAGCAGCGGCTCTTGTGTTGCTCTTGTTTCAAAAGAAACTGAGGATCTAAATAAGCCAAGGGATGTGAAAACCTTACTTTCCGGGTTACTCGCCGAAGTTTCTGCCTTGGCAAAGGTTCTGAATCGGAGGAAATAATACTTACCTCTTCTTCAACTGCTTGGCTGGCTTCCGTGTCATCCTGGTAATAGTCAGTGTTAATAAGGTGGTTGAAAAAGAGCCAAGAGAGTCAAGGGCTACCTCCTACTCAGAGGTGTCATCCAGCTTAAGCAGATCAGAGGCGCTTGATTTCTTCCTAGGTCTCTTGCTGGTCTTTTTGGCGGCTTTCACGGCAGTCCTAGCCTTTTTGGCAGCCTCATGGTCATATTTTTCCTTCTAGAAGTCAGATTTAGCCTGCAGAAGAGTAACATACTTGAGTTCACGTAATGTTTGGGTGATGAAGTAAAGTAAGGGAAATCAAGAGACTTACATCTGGCTGCGGGTTAAGCTTGCAGAAAGGGTTCAGACCCACTTTCCTATAGTCTTCGAATTTACTATTTACAAGGGTTGTTGCCATTTCAACAATGCCCTCTCCAGTCAGACGCAGAGAGCTATGGTGTAATGGATCGTCTGTTCCTCCGGTATAAGTACACATCAAGCCAGATCGGCGATTTAAGGGTATGATCTGCCATGAGACCCAGCATCGGATCAAATCAACTCTGGTTAAACCATTTCCTAGTAGGGCTTGGACTTTTCTAATAGTAGGGCGAGTTTCTTACGTTCAACGGCGGTAAGTTTCTCAGGGAGTTGATAATTTGAGTCAAGACATTTAGCACAATAACCCGGCAATGGATTTTCATCAGACGGCGAGATATCTTTACAATAGAACCGTGTCTGATTCCAGTCCTTTGGGTGACTCGGTAGAGCTCCTTGAGCCCGTTTGTGAACTCATTTTGCCGGTTCAGATAGAAGTATTCTCTGAAAAGCTCAACGCTAGGCTCTTCTTGAAGGTATACTTCATAGAAAACTTGAAAGTTACAGATGTTTGACACGGACTTGGGTCCAATGTTTTGCGGATGGAGTTTGAAGAAGTGCAGAACATCTCGAAAGAACTTAGAGCCGGGCGGTGAGAAGCCCCGGTTCATATGATCAGTGAATACAATGACTTCACCATCTTTTGGCAGAGGTCTCTTTTCTCCCGGGTCAGGAGCGCGGTAATGCATGACACTCTTCTTTGGTAGATATCCAACCTTGCCAAAATCGTTTAAATTATCCTCAGTCGCGATGGAGGGAACCTAGTTACATGTAGTAACTGTCTTTGGCGGCATGGTGAAAGGACAAGCTAAAGGAAGGGAATAATTTGCCGGCTCAAGTTAGTTGGTGAAATCACAAGTTAACGGTTGTAGTGTATGTCCAGAATGGCGGCTTCAGCGAGGGCTAATGATATACCCCCCCCCCCCGTTCTGAATTACTTGTCGCAGGTATGGATGTATCTAGATGTATTTTAGTTCTAGATACATCCATTTCTTTGATGAGTAATTTAGAATGGAGGGAGTATGAAGTAACGATAAGCCGACAAAGTAAGCCGCCATGACTAAAGATATTCAAGATCTAAGAAGAGCAAAAATTGTTAAGTGTTGGGACAAACAGGTTCCATAGATTAAAGCTATAATTCAGATCTATAGCTGTTCAGAAAAAGGAGATAAAATCTAAACCTACAGAGGCGGCAGTAGAAAAGTGGAGGTGACCTAGAGGAGATCTGTCATGATGAGGATATGTTTTAATATCAAAAGCGGGTGCTAAAACTGCTACTGCACAGGACCTACATTATTTTCAGATCAAAACTACACGATCTAGCAAGGAGAAGGAGGAGCAGCGATGAACACCGACGAACACTGAAATCCTAAAAGAATAGATCCATGAAAAAGAAAAGGGAATACTTACCAATGTTAGCTGAGAGCGGAGGAGTGTTGTGGTGTTTCTGGACCGTTCAGGGTGATGCAGCGGCCGGAGTTGATGAAGAGGACGAAGGTCAACAGTGGCAGAGCTCGTGTGGGCTGGTGCGTCACGAGGAAGAAGAAGACAAGAAGGGGAGAGGAGAATGAGAAAGGGGTGGTTGGACCCTATTTATAAGGAAAAGAGTAACAGGCAGGTGCAAAAAACGAGGAGGCCAAATGATGATTATCCAACTAATTGAACGCCTTGATTTTCAGAAGGTCATTAAGGATATAAGATCCGTTAAAGATGACATCATGGCGGATTTTCGAAATTTCCGAAGATGACGTCATGGCGGGTTACAATGTTTCACAAAAGAGGAAGAAGGATTTTTTCTAAGTGTTGAAGATTGACCTGAACAAGTCAAATCAACCTGGGGCCTAATGTTGGGGATATGACTATCAGGTATGACCCGCCCAGGAGGGGCCTGATACGTCTCCGTCGTATCTACTTTTCCAAACACTTTTGCCCTTGTTTTGGACTCTAACTTGCATGATTTGAATGGAACTAACCTGGACTGATGATGTTATCAGCAGAATTGCCATGGTGTTATTTTTGTGCAGAAATAAAAGTTCTCGGAATGACATAAAAATCGACGGAGATTATTTTTGAAATATATAAAAAATACTGGAAGAAGAATCCACGTCAAGGGGCCCACACCCTGTCCACGAGGGTGGGAGCGCGCCTACCCCCCTGGGCGTGCCCCCTGCCTCGTGAGCCCTATAACGCTCCACCGACTTATACTCCAACTCCATATATTCACTTTTGGGGAGAAAAAAATCAGAGAGAAGGGTTCATCGCGTTTTACGATATGGAGCCACCGCCAAGCCCTAAACTCTCTCGGGAGGGCTGGTCTAGAGTCCGTTCGGGGCTCTGGAGAGGGGAATCTATCGCCATCGTCATCATCAACCTTCCTCCATCACCAATTTCAAGATGCTGACCGTCGTGTGTGAGTAATTCCATCGTAGGATTGCTGGAAAGTGATGGGTTGGATGAGATTTATCATGTAACCGAGTTAGTTTTGTTAGGGTTTGATCCCTAGTATCCACTATCTTCTGAGATTGATGTTGCTATGACTTCGCTATGCTTAATGCTTGTCACTAGGGCCCGAGTGCCATGATTTCAGATCTGAAACTATTATGTTTTCATGAATATATGTGAGTTCTTGATCCTATCTTGCAAGTCTATAGTCACCTATTATGTGTTATGATCCATTAACCCCGAAGTGACAATAATCGGGACCATTACCGGTGATGACCGTAGTTTGAGGAGTTCATGTATTCATTATGTGTTAATGCTTTGGTCCGGTACTCTATTGAAAGGAGGCCTTAATATCCCTTAGTTTCCAATAGGACCCCGCTGCCACGGGAGGGTAGGACAAAAGATGTCATGCAAGTTCTTTTCCATAAGGACGTATGACTATATTCGGAATACAAGCCTACATTACATTGGTGAACTGGAGCTAGTTCTGTGTCACCCCATGTTATAACTGTTGCATGATCGATCACATCCAACATAATTCTCCATCATCGATCCAATGCCTACTAGCTTTTCATATATTGTTCTTCGCTTATTTACTTTTCCGTTGCTACTGTTACAGTCACTATAAAACCCAAAAATATTACTTTGCTACCATTACCACTACTATCATATTACTTTGCTACTAAACACTTTGCTGCAGATATTAAGTTTCCAGGTGTGGTTGAATTGACAACTCAGCTGCTAATACTTGAGAATATTCTTTGGCTCCCCTTGTGTCGAATCAATAAATTTGGGTTGAATACTCTACCCTCGAAAACTGTTGTGATCCCCTATACTTGTGGGTTATCTAGACTATTTTGTGGCGCCGTTGCCGGGGAGCATAGATCTATTCTTTGAGTCACTTGGGATTTATATCTTCTTATCATTATGAAGAACATGAAAGATCAAAGAACCAAGATTTTCCCCTCAACTACGAGGGGAGGTAAGGAACTACCATCTAGCTTTGCACTTGATTCACCTTCTGTTTTGAGTAAACTTGCAACACCTACACATGCTATTGATTCTGATAGGTCGCATGTTATTGATGATGCCACTTTTGATTTGCATGATACTTATGATGAAACTACTTCTATGCTTGATACTACTGTGCCAGTAGGTGAATTTCTTGATGAACAACTTGCTAGGGCTAGAGAGAATGAAATTATTGAAACTGATAATATTGATGAAAGTGATGATGAAGATTCTCCCCCTAGATATGAATTACCTGTTGTTCCTGAGGGTTATGTTATGGATGAAGAAACTACTAGAGACTTTCTTGCTTGCAATGATAGATCTGATCTTAAGAAATTATTAGCTAAGCTTAAAGAAAAGACTTTGAATGCTAGAATGAAATATGACCCTGCTTTTGCTACTTCACCTATCTTTATTACTGATAAGGATTATGATTTCTCTGTCGATCCTGAGTTAATTACTTTGGTTGAATCTGATCCTTTTTATGGCTATGAATCTAAAACTGTTGTGGCACATCTTACTAAATTAAATATTATAGCCACCCTGTTCACTAATGATGAGAAAACTCGCTATTACTTTATCCTTAAGTTGGTTCTGTTCTCATTAAAGGGTGATGCTAAAACATGGTTTAATTCTCTTGATCCTGGTTGTGTGCGTAGTCTCCAGGATATGATTTATTACTTCTCTGCTAAGTATTTCCCCACTCATAAGAAACAAGTTGCTTTAAGGGAAATATATAATTTTGAGCAAATTGAAGAAGAGAGTCTCCCACAAGCTCGGGGGAGGCTTCTCCGATTACTTAATGCTTTGCCTGATCATCCTCTCAAGAAAAATGAAATACTTGATATATTTTATAATGGACTAACCGATGCTTCCAGAGACCACCTGGGTAGTTGTGTTGGTTGTGTTTTCAGGGAAAGAACTGTTGATCAAGCTGAATTGCTATTGAATAATATGTTGACTAATGAAAATAATTGGACACTTCCTAAACCAACTCCTAAGCCAACTCCGAAGAAGAGGGGTATTCTATTTCTTAGTCCTAAAGATATGCAAGAGGCAAAGAAATCTATGAAAGAAAAAGGTATTAAAACTGAAGATATTAAGAATTTACCACCTATTGAAGAAATACATGGTCTTAATTTACCACCTGTTGAAGAAATACATGGTCTTGATAACCCGACACGGGTAGTAAAGGTAAAATCTCTCTATAGATTCGATAAATGTGAAATCCCATTTACTAAGTTTGCTAGCCCATGCTTGGATGAGTTTGATAACTTTCTGGTTAAACAAGAAAACTTCAATGCTTATGTTGGTAGACAATTGAAATGCAGTGCTGATATGCTTGAACACTTGAGTGATTATATGGCTAATGTTAAAGGTGAACTTAAACTTATTAGCAAACATGCTTCTATGGTTACCACTCAAGTAGAACAAGTACTTAAAGCTCAGAATGATTTGCTCAATGAATTAAATAACAAGAAGAATGATAATGCTTTTAGAGTTATGACTAGAGGTGGTAAAATGACTCAGGAACCTTTGTATCCTGAAGGCCACCCTAAGAGAATTGAGCAAGATTCTCAGAGAGCTAATGTAGATTTACCTAGTCCTTCTAAAAGGAAGAAAATAAAAATGATAGGACTTTGCATGCTTCTAGTGAACCTGTTATTGACACACCTGAGAATCCCAATGATATTTCGATTTCTGATGCTGAAACACAATCTGGTAATGAACATGAACCTAGTGATAATGTTAATGATGATGTTGATGTTGATGCTCAACCTAGCAATGATAATGATGTAGAGATTGAACTTGCTGTTGATCTTGATAACCCACAATCAAAGAATCAATGTTATGATAAGAGAGACTTCATGGATAGGAAGCACGGTAAAGAAAGAGAACCATGGTTCAGAAACCCATGCCTTTTCCTCCTAAACCATCCAAGAAAAAGGATGATGAGGATTTTGAGCGCTTTGCTGAAATGATTAGACCTATATTTTTGCGTATGCGTTTGACTGATATGCTTAAAATGAACCCTTATGATAAATATATGAAGGAAATTGTTACTAATAAAAGAAAGATACCGGAAGCTGAAATTTCCACCATGCTTACTAATTATACTTTTAAGGGTGGAATACCAAAGAAACTTGGAGATCCAGGAGTACCAACTATACCATGCTCCATTAAAAGAAACTATGTTAAAACTGCTTTATGTGATCTTGGAGCCGGTGTTAGTGTTATGCCTCTCTCTTTATATCGTAGACTTGATTTGAATAAGTTGACACCTACTGAAATATCTTTGTAAATGGCTGACAAATCAACTGCTATACCTGTCGATATTTGTGAGGATGTACCTATTGTGGTTGCAAACGTTACTATTTAACGGACTTTGTTATTCTTGATATTCCCGCGGACGATAGTATGTCTATTATCCTTGGAAGACCCTTTTTGAATACTGCAGGGGCTGTTATTGATTGCAGCAAAGGCAATGTCACTTTTCATATTAATGGTAATGAGCATACGGTACACTTTCTGAGGAAACAACCTCAAGTCCACAGTCTCAATTCTATTGGAAAAATTTCAACAATTACTATTGGAGGTTTTGAATTTCATCTTCCTACTGTCAAGAAGAAATATGATATTCTTATTGTTGGGGATGTGCATATCCCCGTTGAGGTAACCTAGTGTTATTCGAAAATTTTCTGGTTTCATGTTATTCGAAATGAGTTTGTTAACAAGACCTGATCAACCTTGTTAGTGGATTCCTTTTGATGAGCATGAGATGGATGAATTTAGAAAACACAACTCTCTGTACCCTCTTTTTACTTTCTGTTATTTATATTAAATAAAGCAAAAATATTATTTTCTGTTTGTTTTCTAAATTATTCGTGCAATAAAAAATACCCCAAAAGTAAAAGTTCTTGAGATGCCCTGAAATTTAAATATTATTTTTTCTAAAATATTTTAGAATATCTGGCATTGAAAACACAGCAGGAGGAGCAGCCACATGCCCACGAGGGTGGAGGGCGCGCCCACCCCCCTAGGCGCGCCCCTGCCTCGTGGACCCCACGTGGGTCCCCTCCACTTATTCCAGCCACCACACACTCCTTCCTCCCAAAAAAAATCACCAGCCAGCTCAAACCCAAGTTATTGCTCATCTTGCTGCCATTTTCGATCTCCTTGCTCAAAGCTCCATTCACAAAACTGCTTTGGGGGATTGTTCTTTGGTATGTGACTCCTCCAATGGTCCTATTAGTTTTTGTTCTAGTGCTTTATTCATTGCAAATTTTTGTTTCTTAGGTGACCTTGTTCTTGAGCTTGCATGTCAAATTTATGTGGTCAAAAGTAGTTTTAATGCATGATATATCCTCTAGGCACTTGTAGGAGTAGTTGCTATCAATTTTGTTGAGTTCGGTTCACTTTCATTTTAAGTTACTAAAAATTTCAGAAATTTTCAGAAAAAGATGAAGAGATTTTTGAGGGTCTCATCGAGCCGAAGCTCGAAGGATAAGCAAAGTGAAGAGAACAAGAAGCCCAAGTATAATCTCCATCGTACTGCGGAGGTTCGGCCATGTGAATGGCCTTGTGGTGAGTTCTTGAAACATGTCGGGATTTATGAAGATTTTTATTATTTGGCTGAGAATGCAAGCCTCACCGCCTTCCTCCACGACCATCGCGAATAGTATCTCTTACTCACCAATATCTTTCTGCAAAACTTTCATTTCCATGCTAGAAACTCGCCACCTTCAGTGGAATTTTATTTATATGATGAGCATAAGGCAATGTCACTTCGTGATTTTTGTCGGATTTGTTTGATACCTTTTGAGGGCAGCATAGAGGAACCACATCGTAATGATGTGGAGGTATTTATTGATATGATTGTTGTGGGGGAAACGAGGAAAGTTTCCGATGCGAGAATCACTAGCATACATTTTCCTGTTCTACGTTACTTTGCAATATTTGCTAGTAGATGCTTAATTGGTCGCGGGAACTGTGGGAACCTTAGTGCTCCTGATATTGTTATTTTGCGCCATGCCTTGTTTCAAGATACTACTTTCATTTTAGGCGCTATTATTGCTAAACAGTTAAATATGAACCGTACTAAGGGCCCCGTCCTTGGAGGCATTTTTGCCTCGTGCCTAGCTGCACACTTTAACATACCTATCAGGCATTATGAGAAAGAGGAAAAGTTGTTGCCTAATATTTTTCTAGATTATAAGAGCATGGTAGCACATGATTTTATTCTTAAGAATAAGAAGAAGATGCTTAACTATAGACTGGTTTTTGGTAAGAATAACTTTGAGACTATTACCTTGCCTGCTCCCACTTTGTTTAACATATTTTCAGGCAAGTACCTTGTTTTAACGGAGGACGTTTACGCATACTGGAGTGTGACACCAGCTCCACAGCCTCAGCAGGAACCACCTCAGGACCCCTATCGACAGCCAGTTTATCAGTGGAATCCTGAGGAGATTGCCAACCAGTGGCACCAAGAGGAAACTCCTCCTTACAACGGAGAGGGCCACTTTGATCCATGGGCATAGACCAACTTAGGCCAAAAGCCTAAGCTTGGGGGACTACATATTTCTCACCGACATTACATTCATGTTCATACACTCATGCCAGTTGTCGGTGCTCATACTTTTTCATTGTACCATCCACGCTAGTTTATTTTCTTTTTAAGCTTTCTTCTTGTGTGTTTGAAAAACCTTAAGAAAAACCAAAAAAATAGTTGTAGATTTTAGTTATTTTACTTTCCACGCCTGTAGTAGTAGTAGTGATTAAAAGAAAACCTAAAAAGATTTCTCGTTCTTTTTTTTCTTGTTGGGATCTTTCCCGTGTAAATAGTTTTATTTCTTTCTTTTTCTTTGGGGGTCGAGAGGAGAAGACCATGATGAAAATGTTGAGTGGCTCTTATATGCATTATTGTTGATCTAACAAAGAGCCCATATTACCTTGTCTTCTCTCTTGAATTGAATGCTTGCAGATTCCAGCTTAGTCCAATGCACGTGCACTATTATTATCCACACTATTCAGTCGTGCAAGTGAAAGGCAATAATGATGATTATATGATGAACTAAATGAGATAAGAAAAGCTGGTATGAACTCGACCTCTCTTGTTTTTGTAAATATGATTAGTTCATCGTTCCTGATTCAGCGTATTATGAAAGAAACATATTTGTAATCACAATTAGAGATTGTAGTTGCTTATTCCATGCTTAATTAGCTAGGAGTCTATAATGGTTTATCTTGCGTGCCAACATGCTATTAAAATGGTTGTGATGTGGTATGATGGGGTGGTATCCTCCTTTGAATGATTCGAGTGGCTTGACTTGGCACATGTTCACGCATGTAGTTGAAACAAAATCAAGATAGCCTCTATGATATTTATGTTCATGGTGAATTATATCCAACTCATGCTTGCCTTCGGTGTTGATTAATTTTAATGCATGTTCATGACTGTTGTCGCTCTTTAGCTGGTTGCTTCCCAGTCTTTTTCTAGCCATCACTTGTACTAAGCGGGAATACTGCTTGTGCATCCAATTCCACAAACCCCAAAGTTATTCCATATGAGTCCACCATACCTACCTATATACGGTATCTACCTGCCGTTCCAAGTAAATTTGTATGTGCCAAACTCTAAACCTTCAAATAAACATTCTGTTTTGTATGCTCGAATAGCTCATGTATCAACTAGGGCTGTATGTATCCTCCATGCTAGGCGGGTTATTCTCAAGAGGAGTGGACTCCGCTCCTCATTCACGAGAAAATGGCTGGTCACCGGGATGCCCAGTCCCATGCTCAAATCAAATCAAAATAATTGCAAACAAAACTCCCCCGGGATTGTTTTTAGTTGGAGGCACCCGTTGTTTCGGGCAAGCCATGGATTGATGCTTGTTGGTGGTGGGGGAGGACAAACTTTATCATTCTACTTGGGAACCGCCTATAATGTGTGTAGCATGGAAGATATCGAGATCTCTCGGTTGTTATGTTGACAATGAAAGTATACCGCTCAAAATATTATTCATATCTATTTCAAAACCGAGCTCTGGCACCTCTACAAATCCCGGCTTCCCTCTGCGAAGGGCTTATCTATTTACTTTTATGTTGAGTCATCATCCTCTTATTAAAAAGCACTAGTTGGAGAGAACCTATGTCATTTGCATCCATTACTGTTAGTTTACATTGAGTATGACTGTGACTGGATCTCTTTTACCATGAATTACAATGTCTACTCAGTCCTTGATCCTTAAAGGTGCTCTGCATTTATGTTTTGCGGTCTCAGAAAGGGCTAGCGAGATACCATCTTGTTATATGATATCATGATTGTTTTGAGAAAGTATTGTCATCCGAGATTTGTTATTATTGCTCGCTAGCTGATGATGCCATTGATATGAGTAAACATGAGACCTAAATGTTATTGTGAATATGGTTAGTTCATAATATTTACTGAAAACTTGAATATTGGCTTTACATATTTACAACAACAAGAGCAAACCAAGTTTGTAAAAGTTTTTCTTTATCACTTTCAGTTTATCAACTGAATTGCTTGAGGACAAGCAAAGGTTTAAGCTTGGGGGAGTTGATACGTCTCCATCGTATCTACTTTTCCAAACACTTTTGCCCTTGTTTTGGACTCTAACTTGCATGATTTGAATGGAACTAACCCGGACTGATGCTGTTTTCAGCAGAATTGCCATGGTGTTATTTTTGCGCAGAAATAAAAGTTCTCGGAATGACATGAAAATCGACGGAGATTATTTTTGAAATATATAAAAAATACTGGAAGAAGAATCCACGTCAAGGGGCCCACACCCTGTCCACGAGGGTGGGGGCACGCCTACCCCCCTGGGCATGCCCCCTGCCTCGTGAGCCCTATAACGCTCCACCGACTTAAACTCCAACTCCATATATTCACTTTTGGGGAGAAAAAAATCAGAGAGAAGGATTCATCACGTTTTACGATACGGAGCCGCCTCCAAGCCCTAAACTCTCTCGGGAGGGATGATCTGGAGTTCGTTCGGGGCTCCGGAGAGGGGAATCCGTCGCCATCGTCATCATCAACCATCCTCCATCACCAATTTCATGATGCTCACAGCTGTGCGTGAGTAATTCCATCATAGGCTTGCCGGACGGTGATGGGTTGGATGAGATTTATCATGTAATCGAGTTAGTTTTGTTAGGGTTTGATCCCTAGTATCCACTATGTTCTGAGATTGGTGTTGTTATGACTTTGCTATGCTTAATGCTTGTCACTAGGGCCCGAGTGCCATGATTTTAGATCTGAACCTATTATGTTTTCATGAATATATGTGAGTTCTTGATCCTATCTTGCAAGTCTATAGTCACCTATTATGTGTTATGATCCGTTAACCCCGAAGTGATAATAATCGAGACCATTACCGGTGATGACTGTAGTTTGAGGAGTTCATGTATTCACTATGTGTTAATGTTTGGTCTGGTACTCTTTTAAAAGGAGGCCTTAATATCCCTTAGTTTCCAATAGGACCCCACTGCCATGGGAGGGTAAGACCAAAGATGTCATGCAAGTTCTTTTCCATAAGCACGTATGACTATATTAGGAATACATGCCTACATTACATTGATGAACTGGAGCTAGTTCTGTGTCACCCCATGTTATAACTGTTGCATGATCAATCGCATCCGACATAATTCTCCCTCACCGATCCAATGCCTACGAGCTTTTCATATATTGTTCTTCGCTTATTTACTTTTCCGTTGCTACTGTTACAGTCACTATAAAACCCAAAAATATTACTTTGCTACCGTTACCACTACTATCATATTACTTTGCTACTAAACACTTTGCTGCAGATATTAAGTTTCCAGGTGTGGTTGAATTGACAACTCAGATGCTAATACTTGAGAATATTCTTTGGCTCCCCTTGTGTCGAATCAATAAATTTGGGTTGAATACTCTACCCTCGAAAACTGTTGTGATCCCCTATACTTGTGGGTTATCTAGACTATTTTCTGGCGCCGTTGCCGGGGAGCATAGATCTATTCTTTGAGTCACTTGGGATTTATATCTTCTTATCATTATGAAGAACATGAAAGATCAAAGAACCAAGATTTTCCCCTCAACTACGAGGGGAGGTAAGGAACTACCATCTAGCTTTGCACTTGATTCACCTTCTGTTTTGACTAAACTTGCAACACCTACACATGTTATTGATTCTGATAGGTCGCATGTTATTGATGATGCCACTTTTGATTTGCATGATACTTATGATGAAACTACTTCTATGCTTGATACTACTGTGCCAGTAGGTGAATTTCTTGATGAACAACTTGCTAGGGCTAGAGAGAATGACTATCAGGTCAACGGGTCTGCCACATTCAGAGCCGTATGTGTTGGGGATATGACTATCAGGTATGACCCGCCCAGGAGGGGCCGGGTGAACCACAATGGCGGTTCCTCCATGAAGCCCAAGAGTATACCAGACGACGGTTCATAGATAGGCCGGTAAGAGGCCCAAGCCCAGAGACGGCTTAAGGCCCATAAGTGTAAACCGCCACGTATGAATAGACATGTAATATAAGGCATGTAAGATACGTCACTGAGCCGGACACGATGTATGAGCCGGTCGGGACTCTGTAGGCCGCAGGGCGTCAACCAGTGTATATAAGGGGACGACCCGGCAGCGGCTTAGGGCAAGATACATCAAATCAAGAGCCAGGCAAAGCGTGTTTGCTCCCTGGTAATCGAAACCCTAGCAATACCACCTCAACTGGAGTAGGCCTTTACCTTCACCACAAGGGGCCGAACCAATATAAACTCTCCGTGTCCTTTGTCCCGTTTAACCCCTTTAAGCTAACCTCGTCGCAATGGCTCCACAACTAAGTCCTTCCATGAAGACATCTGCCGTGACACTTCCACGACAGTATGTATTTTGCAAATTTTCTATGTCTACAATGCTTTGCACGGAGCTACTCTAGCTAATTGCTCCCACTTTTAATATGTATCTAGATTGAGACTTAGATTCATCCAGGTCGGTGTTAAAGCTTGCATCGACGTAACTCTTTACGACGAACTCTTTGTCACCTCCATAACCGAGAAACATTTCCTTATTTTTGACCGTTGTCCAGTGATCCACTCCTGGATCACTATTGTACCCTCTTGCCAATCTTATGGTGAGGTACACAATAGGTCTGGTACACAACATACAATATTTTATAGAACCTATGACTGAGGCATAGGGAATGACTCCTCATTCTCTTTCTATTTTCTGCCGTGGTCGGGTTTTGAGTATTTATTCAACTTCACACCTTGCAACACAGGCGAGAACTCCTTCTTTGACTGTTCAATTTTGAACTACTTCAAAATCTTGTCAAGGTATGTACTCATTGAAAATATATCAAGCGTCTTGATCTTCACCGAGGCCTTTCTTTGAAAAACTCCTTTCAAACCCACCTTTATGCTTTCAAAAAAATTCTACATTATTTCGATCAACAATATGTCATTCACACATAATTATCAGAAATGTTGTAGTGCTCCCACTCACTTTCTTGTAAATACAGGCTTCACCGCAAGTCTGTATAAAACCATATGCTTTGGTCACTTTATCAAAGAATATATTCCAACTCCGAGATGCTTGCACCAGTCCATAGATGGATCGCTGGAGCTTGCTCACTTTGTTAGCACCTTTAGGATTGAAAAAACCTTCTGGTTGCATCATATACAACTCTTCTTTAAGAAATCCATGAAGGAATACAGTTTTGACATCCATTTGCCAGATTTCATAAAATGCGGCAACTGCTAACATGATTCAGAAAGACTTTTAAGCATCGATACGAGTGAGAAAATCTCATCGTAGTCAACACCTTGCTCTGGTCGAAAATGTTTTGCGACAATTCGAGATTTGTAGATAGTAACACTACTATCATCGTCCGTCTTCCTCTTGAAGATCCATTTATTCTCAATGACTCACCGATCATCCGGCAAGTCAATCAGATTCCATACTTTGTTCTCATACATGAATCCCATCTCAGATATCATCGCCTCAAGCCATTTTGCGGAATCTGGGCTCATCATCGCTTCCTCATAGTTCGTAGGTTCGTCATGGTCTAGTAACATGACTTCCAGAACAGGATTACCGTACCACTCTTGTCGTGGAATTGTCACGACAAATGTCCTAGAAAAAGGACTTAGTCGTAGGGCCATCGCAACTAGAAAGCTTAAAGGGGTTAATCGGGACAAAGGACACGAGAGGTTTTATACTAGTTCAGACCCTTACGATGAAGGTAAAAGCCTACGTCTAGATGTGTTGATATTGCTGGGGTTACGATCACCAAGAGGCTAGTTCGCCGGCTTGGTTATCGATCTCTTGTTTCTTGCCCTAAGCCGCCACCGGGTCGTCCCCTTATATACACAGGTTGACGTCTGGTGGCCTACAGAGTCCCGGCCGGCTCATAAAACATGTCCGGCTCGGTGACTTCTTTTACATGCCTTTCTTTACAAGTCTTTCCTTACATACGGAGGTTTACAATATTGGGCCTTAAGCTGCCTCTAGGCCTTAGGCCTTCTATAAGTTTAGTAAACTATCGCCTTGAATGTTTATTGGGCTTCCTTTGTGACCCGCCATTAGGGCTGACCCGGCCCCTCCTGGGCGGGTCATACCTGGTAGTTATATTCCCAACATTAGGCCCCAGGTTGACTTTGAACTTTGTTCTTTGTCAATCTTCAGTACTTAGATAAAATCCATCTTCCTCTCTCTGGAAAAAATTTCGTGACCCGCCATGACGTCATCTTCTGAAAACACAAAAAACTGTTATGACATCATCCTCAACGGATCTTTATCTTTTAATGTCTTCCGAGAATCGAGGCGTCCGTTTAGTTGGATAGCCATTATTGTGTCTTCCTCGATCTTTGCGCCTGCCTGTTTGCTTATCCCTTATAAATAGGCACGACCCGGTCTTCTCATTCTTCTCTCTTCTTCGTCTTCTTCCTCTCGCAACCCCCGCTGCTGCTCGAGCCCCGCCGCCGTCGCAGAGCATCTCGTCGTCGTTGATCTTGGCCACTGCATCCACCAGAATCGGTTCAGAGAACGGCGGCGACCTTCCGTGGAGGATCCGTGGCCGTAAGTATTCGCCCTCCTATTCCTCGGATCCATATTTAGGGCTTCTAGGTTTTCCGCATGTTCTTCATAGTTCTTCGCGGTTCTTCGCAGTTCTTCCACTGCCGCCTCTTCTTGATCCAAAAAGAGATATATGCTTGTGAAGTGGATGTTTGGTGCCTACTCTTGACATTAGTAGATCCCTTTTTCTGGTACAAAGGCCGCATTAGGACTGATGCATTCATCTGTGCTATATTTTTAGGTCTAGAATTTTTTTCATTTTGAACGGCCATTTGATCCATAATAATATCCAGAATTTAAGAAACCTATTTGTCTCAACACTTAATCAATTCTATTGCTGGTATTTCTCAAATGTCTGTAGTCATGGCGTCTTGCGGCGCTGGCTTACTTTTCCTTATATGACATTAGCCCTTACTTAAGCCGCCATTACTCCCCTGTACCATTGTCATTGAATTGAACCGGCATGTTGCTTTCTTTTTAGTTCGTCTGTTGAACATCATGCCGTCCAAAGCACCGACTGTCTGCAACTGGGTTCCCTCAACAATAACTGAGGACAATTTGAAGGAGTCCTTCTCCATACGATTTTTGCTAGGGAAGAATGCCATGTCTTATCGTGCACCTGACCCGGACGAGGAACGGCCCAATCCAAGAGATGGTGAAGTCATTGTCTTTTCTGACCACATGAACCATGGTTTTTCCCCACCTGGCTCAAAGTTCTTCCGAGAAGTCCTCCATTTTTTCAACCTCCACCCTCAAGATATCGGGCCCAATTCCATATCCAATATCTGCAACTTCCAAGTGCTCTGTGAGGTTTACCTTCAAGAAGAACCGACTATGGAACTCTTTAGAGAGTATTTTTATCTGAACCGCCAGAATGAGTGCACCAATGGCCTTAGCTTGGAACTTGGAGGCATCTCGATTCAATGCCGACAGGGTGCCGTCTTCCCTCCCCCCCCCCATAGTCTTGCCGAGTCATCCCAAAGACTGGAATCAGACTTGGTTCTATTGTCAAGACACTTCACCAGCAAATGACAAGCCACTGCCGGGTTATCGTGCCGAGCGTCTTGACTCCAAATTTGCGCTGCTTGACGAGCTTACTGCTGCCGAACATAAGAAGTTGATAACATCAATCAAAAGGATTAATGCTTTATTGGGGAACGGCTTAACCGGGGTTGATTTGACCCGTTGCTGGATCTCATGGCGTGTTATCCCTCTAAGCCGCCGATCAGAACTGATGTATGAATATGGTGGAGGTCCGAACGATTCTCTTCGTTGCAGCTCCGTTCAGTTACCCGAAGAAGATATTGTTGCAATGTCAACTCTTCTGGTAAACGGCAAATATGAAGACTGTAGTAAGGTCGGGTTAAACCCCTTCTGCAAACTTAACCTGGTGCCAGAGGTAAAGAACCTCTGATCTCTCTCTTTTGTATTTTTCTCAGCCGTTTTTTAATACTTGCCTGACCTTTCATATTGTTTTACTTGTTTATAGGCCAAATCTGATTTCTGGAAAGCCAAATATGACCACGGAGCTACCAAGAAAGCGAGAGCCGCCGCCATAAACGCCAAGAAGATGACCCAAAGATCTAAAAATAAGAAGAAGAACATCGCTGAAGACCTGCTGAAGCTTAACGATGATACTTCTGAGTCAGAGGTAGCCCTTGACTCCCTTGGCCAGCTTTTTAATAATCTTATTAACACTGATCATTGCTAGGACGACACAGGGGCCAGTCAGGCCGTGGAAGAAGAGGTAACTATTTCCTCCGACTCGGCCCATTTGCGAAGACAGAAACTTCGAGTCGTAACCCATAAAGTAAGGTTTTCACACCCTTTGGCTTATCTGGACCCTCATTTTCTTTTGAAAAAGTAGCAACATGAGAGCCGCCGTCAGGCCCGGAACGTCGATGAACCATCTACTGTTCTTCAACAAACTCCTCAAAAGCGCCAGAATGAGGTTTATTCCTTCGCCTTTTACTTTCCATTAATGGATCTTCTCCCTTGTATTATTAACTTTATTTTATCTTTGCAGGAGGTGTCCCGCTCTTCTGGCGACTCATCTCAAACCCGATTCCTGACCTATAAGACTGCCCCTGGGTAAGGAAGAAATCATCTTTCCTCCGTGTCTTTCAAACTGCTTTTTTATACTAACTATTTCATAATATCTTTCTTAGTGGCCAAGCCAAGTCCAAGGGCCAAGGTGACTAGGCCGGCGGAAGACCCGCTAGCCCTTGCACCCGAATCGGCTATGCCACCTTCTCCTCCATTAGCTGAAGCACCAGAAGACCCGGCAGTCAATGCTGTAGTAGATCCTCCTGAGCCGTCAGTTGACGATACCATCGTTAATCCTTCTACTACTGGTCCATCCAGCTCAGCCAACCCGCCATCGCTGTCTGCCCAGGACGTACTGATCACTGGAAGCCACTTTGTTGAGCCGGGGAATCCCACCGTGTTGGCTCATCACACGGCTAAACAAGAGGCTTTGGAGAGACAAAAAGTGTGTTTTGACATTCTCATTATAGCCATATGAACGCCAACGACATATTATCCGGCTATCTGAGCCATGTGCACTCCAGCCGTGACTCAGAAATCGAAATGGTCAAGCAGTTCAGCTGAAGTATGAGGTATGTCGGGGATATACCCCGCGGCGTAAACCGGCCGGAAGTATAACCCGGCTGGACTAGGCGTTTCATTGGTAAACCGCCAGAGGATTGGTGGTTTACGTGATTGGCGGTTTACATGTCTGGCGGTTCACGTGTCTGGCGGTTCACTGGTATGATGATTCACGAGCCTGAAGACTCATTGATGACCCAGCATGTGTTCCAGATGGATGACAAGGCCCAAGGCCCAGCAGGCCGGTTTATGTTAATGGTGGGCCGGTTTAAGAGGAAAGGCATGAGGAACATTTATCTTACAAGGAGTTAAGACCTGGACTTGTATCCGGTTTGTATTAGAGATAGACTAGTCCTAATCCTAATAGGACTCTACATGTAACCCGCCCCTCCAACATATATAAGGAGGGGCAGGGATCCCCAAAAGGGACAACATTCACAAGTTCCACAAGTTGGACAAGTTAGGTTTAGACAATAGCTCTCGAGATAGAGCACTCTTGTAACCGTGATCATCATCATCAATATCAATGAAGCAGGATGTAGGCTTTTACCTCCACCGTGAGGGGCCGAACCTGGGTAAAACATCGCGTCTCTCGTCCCGCTCAACCCCTCTCAAGCTACCACATAGATGCGTTGGCCTCGCGACTAAGTCCTGACACCTAGGACATCTGTTGTGACAATTCCACGACAGTTGGCGCCCACCGTGGGGCCTGCGCATGGTGGTGATGAGTTCTTGGTGGGATCTCTCCCAGGGATCGAGAAGGCCGCAAATTTTTCCGGATGAAGAAGAGCCGGTTTGGATCAGTCTAGATTCACAATCCATGGTGAAAAAAGAGGAAATCAGGGTTGCGATCTATTCGCTGCTGTAAATCGCCAAGGTTGACAGGATCGTATCCACCGCAACCAAAAACACATTGCAATAATCCATCAAAAATTGCGGTGCCGCTGCTCTCCATGTCGTGACACCAGGGATCAACCAAATTGTTGCTGCCTGTACTGCATCAAGCCATCAAATTGCCAAAGTCCCGAAGGACCCAGTAAATAGCGTAATGATCGACTACTCAGCTCGCTTTCGATTACGATGACCCGGAGGAAGACTCGGATTCGCTTGGCAAGTCGCCGCGCCATCCCACCTCTGCCTCTGCGGGTCTCCGCCTCGCTTGAGTCTCTGCCAAGTCACCGGTTCCCGCAGTGGATCCACGGCCCAGTGCCTCCTCAAGCCATTGTCTGCTTCTAAACCGCCCCCGCAGGCCTCGCCTCACAGGCCCTCTTCTGCTACGGTCATGGCCTTGCACGACCGGCGCTCATCCGAGTCGACGCCCCAAGTTGCCATGACCTGCCGGCCACGCCTATTGAGTCGCTACGGTCCGCTTCGAGCCGGATTCGCCGCCACTGCTACAGGATATGATTCTTTCCTGAGGCAGTACGGATATGACCCAAAGAAGAACTCGAGCTGCGTTTCCGAGACCGACTGTTGTACGCCTCGGCTACGGAGCCACGGCTTCACTCCAACCCATCGTCCCCACGGCCATCGATCCGCCATCTCGCGCTTGAGCCACCGGACTCCGCCTCCATGGCTTTATGCCTTACTGTCGGAGCGAGCGCTGGGTCGTTCCACCGTGAACCGCCACACCTCCATAGCCAGACCATGCCGAGCCGCCCGTCGCCGCGTCTCTGCTCCCCCGGCGTGCTCCCTCCGAGTCGCCGGCTGCCGACCACCGCTAAGATATGCAGCCGTGTCTTCGAGCGCCGTTCTCCACCTCTATAAATCGCCGACCAAGATTTCTGCTGGGAGTCGCCAGGCCTTCTCCACCGCAGAGCCGACCTCGAGCCACCCCGCCGGTGCATCCTATCCAGGGAGTCGCCAAGCTCCTCCGTCCAATCGTCACATCGCCGCCTCACTGCTGCTATTGATCGCCTCGCCGGTCGCGTCGGGATCACAACCGCCACCTGCTAGTCGCCACCTTGCCGAGTCACCGTTGGGCCTCGCCTTGATGTGGAGATCAATTAAATCCAAGAAACAAAGTGCTACGCACAGTGGAGCAGACGAAGATCCCAATTGAGAGTGTACTGCCAGCAAGACCTCCAAGAAAGCTCTCACAAGGGACAAACTGTCACATCAAAAATCAGTACGCAGCAAAAACGTGCACTGGGACTCCCTCGAACTAGGTGCTATCTGTTCCATATATTTTATCAGCATGGGTTAAATTGTTTGAAAATGATTACTCTGGTTTGTGATATTTTTTCACAGGATCAATATTCATTACAAAGGACTGCGCCCGCGATTGACTCGCCGTCCGCACGGTTTACCGTGCCTGCAATTAACTTGCCCGACCGTATGGAGCATTACTATATCATCTATCGTTCACAAACGTCAGGTGATATCCATCCAAATTTGATTTATTAGTACATGTTGTTTTTGTCAAAGAACAAGTCTATCTTTGCCTTGGTGTGCAATATTGTTTATGCAGGGCAATTATTTATGAGAAAAAATGATATTATACCTCGGAGATGGAGGCACGCCAACATCTTTTGGCACGGGTGGTCGTCGTTACTCGGCGAACTCCCGCGCCGGTTTACAACGCCGTGGCCGTCTCTCGCGGCCGCACCGGTTCACAGCGACACGGACAACTCGCTCGTCAACCCTCGCGGACGGTTCACGCATCCGCGCCGGTCTACAACATGGAGGACAATTTGCTCGTTCGCGCTGGTTTACAACACCGGGCCGGCTCATCTGCTTAGCTCCCGTGGCCGACTCACCTGTGAGTAATTTCAGCTTCACCCGGTGATCATCAACTCCGCGGTGATAATCTCTGACCTGACGCATCAGGTGAAATCCATCCAGTATATTTTTATATTATATATTTCTTTCTTTTAAAAAAAGAGGAGCCATTACTTTGTCTTGCAAGTTCTTCAATGTAGGACAAATTAAATCACAAAGCTCTGAAGCTCTCAAATCCGGTTTAAGAATTTCCGGTTCAAAAAGGAATTAACTTCTCGCAAGTTCGAGTTTAAGAGGCCGTCAGAAAATTTCCGGGTCATTAGAAAGTATTCTGGTTTAAAATCCGGTTCAAGGGAAAGATGTCTTCCACGAAGCTTTGAAGCTCTCAATGTCCAGTTTAACATCCGGTTCAAGAAGGATTTATCTCTTGCAAAAAGTTAAAGGGTGCCAAAGAGGACCTACTGCCATGATGCGCGGTTCAAACATGGGTATCATGCCTTATTGGCTTATCATATTCTTGATCACTTGGGGGCTTTGGTCGTATCCGAACCATAGTCACACCTCTTGATCGGTGCAATGCCACAATATCACTTGGGGGCTTGGTCGCGTCCGAACCATAGCAACGCCATTTGGTAGGCGGAAAGCCACAACATCACTTGGGGACTTGTGGTCACGTCTGAACCATAGTCACACCTCTTGATCGGCCTAGTGCCACAGCATCACTTGGGGGCTTTGGTCGAACCCGAACCATCGCTACACCTCTTGATCGGCGTAATGCCAATGCATCACTTGGGGACTTGTGGTCATGTCTGAACCATAGTCACGCCTCATGTTCGGCCTAAGGCCACAGAATCACTTGGGGGCTTGGTCGAACCCGAACCATTCCCACGCCTTTTGATCGGCATAATGCCATTGTTTCATTTGGGGACCTGGCTGACTTGAACCATAGCTACGCCTATCGGGGGCTTGGTCGTGTCTGACCATGGTAACGCCATTTGATCGGATCAATAGCCTCTTTTTGCAAATGGTTTTATCATTCCCTTTGCTTGAAATTTTCTTTGATAAATATTTCCTTTTACTTCTGTTGCGTTTTTAAACCGACATTGTTAATCCGGTTCGACTGTCAATTACAAATTGGCGGAACACGGTCAAATCTTAATCCGGAGACTATGTGCCTGGTTTGATTTTATGTTACCATCTTATTATGGAGTAAACCGGTGTTCGTTAACCCGGCTTGACCTTCAACTACAAGTTGTTAGTACATGACCAATTATAATCCGGCGATTATTAACCCGGTCCGGTTCGAATACAAGTCGCCAGTATTATATATGGATAATCCGGTGTCTATCACAACCCGACACGGTTTTATCATAAACCGACACAATATGGAAGGAGTTATCAGTACTCAAGATTTGGGTTATCACCCTTACTACAAAAAGTTGGTAAAACCAACAATGTGATTCAATGTCACATGTATGATATATTTCATATTTGATTATTCTTAAGTGCAGCCGTGGTTATAAACCCGGGTTATATGTTGGGCATTATGACCCGTCCGGCGGTAAACCGCCAGGACACTTTAAACTTGTTGTATGCAGAAACATGTTTGTTAAACCGGCCTGGCTTTGGACTATAAATCGCCAGTATATATATTTGGATTGCGCCATTGGAATCATGCGCTTATAAATCATTGGGTTATATTATTCAAATAGCCAAACTTGGCTGAATTTTCATTATGATATTGAATGAATAAGGTTTCCACCGGATTATATGATCTTGAATAGCCAACATGGCTGGATTTTTATGGTTATTAATAACCGGTATTATTGAGTTTTCAAAGTCACTTTAGCGCAATGGCTATTATTTTATCAAAGGATATGATTTATTCTACAATGGAAGGAATAGTCCCGAGTCGCTGCAGGCTTACAACCCGGCACTTGGGGGCTACATTATTCAAATTGAGATTACATGCAAGTCTCATGTTGCTGCAAGCATGCATCATGACACTTGGGGGCTAATGCAAAGTCATTTTTACTAGTCTTATTGAAGACCCGACTCATCATATTATAATGAGCCGGCCCTTGGGGGCTACCAATTGCTCCTGTCAACAATTCAAGGTACACAAGTTTTCGTCCATAATATTGAAGGATCCATTGCTCAGTTGGTAAAGCACAAAGCTCTTAACCTTGTGGACGTGGGTTCAAGCCCTACGATGGAAGCTACATTATAAGATGTTATTTTCATTGAAGTATATATCAAGTCCCGGTTCAGTATTATCTTACTAAGCCGGCCCTTGGGGGCTACACATCACTGCTAAAATCTACATAATTATATTTACAAAGTTCCTGCTCATTATTGCATAATGACCCGGCCCTTGGGTGTTACACTGATTGAAGTTTTTATAAGCAATTACAAGTCCCAGGTCGCTGCAAGCATGACAACCCGGCACTTGGGGGCTACATATATGGAGTATTCAGTTTTTAGATGAACAAACCGGATTTCTTCAAGGTTGAAACACTTATTGGAGCAAGTCTTAAGTTATCACTATGTTCTCCTCTTAAGACTTGGGGGCTACAGGTATTATGCATATAAAGGAGGAACATCTTCATTTTATCAGTTTTGAGCAAATCAGGAAGATCAGTTACATGACCCGGTGTCGACAACAATTATGACCTAGTGCCGTCAATATTTGTAAACCGGTAATGATAAACCGGCAAGTTCAAGTCTTATACCGGCACAGTTTAACATTCTCAAACCGGCAAGTTTTACATCTTCAAACCGGCTGAATATCAGATAAGTATTTCAAGACCCATATTTCTTAAACCGGCGCTTTGGGAGCTGAATCAAAGGAGTTATTCTTCACAATATTTCTGTGACAAACCAATGTCGGCAAATTGATTATGAAGCTGGTCTGTTGACCCGGACTTCCCAGAAGGAGGAAATAACAAGGACTTAAGGGTGATTAGGTACCGGTTTACAAGAATTCTTAACCCGGAGCATAACCTGTCAAATTTGTTCTTGTGTTTATTTTTGCAGCATAAGTTTACCATGGATAAATCCAAGCTAAACTTGGGGGCTAATGTCGGGGATATACCCCGCAGCGTAAACCGGCCGGAAGTATAACCCGGCCGGACTAGGCGTTTCATTGGTAAACCGCCAGAGGATTGGCGGTTTACGTGATTGGCGGTTTACATGTCTGGCGGTTCACGTGTCTGGCGGTTCACTGGTATGACGATTCATGAGCCTGAAGACTCATTGGTGACCCGGCGCGTGTTCCAGATGGATGACAAGGCCCAAGGCCCAGCAGGCCGGTTTATGTTAATGGTGGGCCGGTTTAAGAGGAAAGGCATGAGGAACATTTATCTTACAAGGAGTTAAGACCTGGACTTGTATCCGGTTTGTATTAGAGATAGACTAGTCCTAATCCTAATAGGACTCTACATGTAACCCGCCCCTCCAACATATATAAGGAGGGGCAGGGCTCCCCAAAAGGGACAACATTCACAAGTTCCACAAGTTGGACAAGTTAGGTTTAGACAATAGCTCTCGAGATAGAGCACTCTTGTAACCGTGATCATCATCATCATCAATATCAATGAAGCAGGATGTAGGCTTTTACCTCCACCGTGAGGGGCCGAACCTGGGTAAAACATTGTGTCTCTCGTCCCGCTCAACCCCTCTCAAGCTACCACATAGATGCGTTGGCCTCGCGACTAAGTCCTGACACCTAGGACATCTGTCGTGACAATTCCACGACAAGGTATGCTCTTCCGGCTTACTTATATTCTGCCAGCCCCCAAGTCTTCAGATTATGATAAAACCTTGAATGATTTGTAGACTTATGATATAGCTTAAAGCTTTACCTTTAGATATTTCTGGAGTCCAATAAAATAGAATAAACTTCACCGGTAGTCCCCAAGGGCCGGTTCACTTGACCATAAATGAGCCGGTACTTTGAATTTCATGACTGTCTTATGCCGAACTCAACAAATATTGCAGTCCGGCTTAACCATGAGATACTTGCTGAATATCATACATTAGCCCCCAAGTGCCAAGTGATATTACTTTGTAAAGTACTTGGGACTTGAAGTATAGTAGAGTCATAAGAATTTGTTTTGGCATACATTAGCCCCCAAGTGTCAAGTGGTTTTGCAATGCAAAGTACTTGAGACTTGAATCTTGACGCTTGAACTTTAATTGAAACCTTGACACATCTGTGTATGTTTTGTAGAATGCCTTATCTAAACTGAGTTCGCAATTAACTGATGCAAAGACCAGGCTGGCAGATCAGGAGGCAGAAATCAAGTCTGCAGACTCCAAACTGCAATTAAGTCTTGCTGAGACAGAAAAATTGAGAACCAGCTTGACCGCCAAGAAGAAAACCTAGGCTTAAGAGAAAACGCTGCCGACACAACACGCCAAAAAAGCTGAAGCAGCTCTTGAAGAGGTTACTACGGAGCTGACCAGATTAAAGGACCGGGTGTCTCAGATGGTTTCCGCCATCTTTGGTACGTCATCTGTACTGATCTTTTGTACTTTCTGCTGACCCGGAATATAAACCGCTAGCTGACCCTTTGTGTACAAAATATGTGCAGGCCCGCGAAGCAAGCATCTGAGCCAAGACAACGTGACTAAACTGAAGGCGGTCTATACCTTAGTGGAGCAGTTGTACATTGGCCCACAACGGGCACTTGCCGCTATCTCTCCTGCCAATCAAGGACCCAACCAGCTCAGTGATGTCTTGAAAAAGCTATCAATCTTACCAGCCAGGTTCCAAGAAGTCAAGCGATCATGTGCCAGAGTCGAAGCTTTGACGGCCCTGAGCCACTCCAAGGCTTGGGTGCCAGATCTAGACCCAGCGGATGTAGCCAGAGGGTACCCCACGGTGAAAGAAAACAGGTCTCTGTTTGAACAGGATGACTTCGTTGCTTGCGTGAGGGAGGTGCAACCTCAGGCCACCATTCTCGGAGATGAAACAAATATCTATAAATACCAGCCAGGTTTTGATTTGGAAAATAAGAAGATGGCGACTCCCTCCTACAAGGTGACTGACCTTATCCCGCCGGTTCATCAACATACATTTTCTCCGGATGTTGATCCAGCCGGCTTGATTGATGAAGAATCAGAATTCATCGCCGTGAACGGCTTCGACTGGTCCAACCCCGGCTTCCAATTAACAGGAGGAAGTGAACCAGCAAGGGAGGATTGAAACCCATCTTTGCAGGCTTTTTAACAGCCTTGTAATAGACTTAGCTTTGAAAACAGCTGCATATTTTGCCTATGCCATCGCGCATAAGGCGCCGTGTGTGACTCTTTGCTTCTTGATGTCACATTCATGTTTATCTTTGCAATATTCTAGCTTTGTTCCTGTAGCAAAAGAAAAACTTGCTTAGCGGTTTTACACCGAACGGGTCAGAATATTCGGTACATGACCGATGGCTTTGTCATAGTAGATAAAATAGAAAAACAAATGCGAAAAATAACCAAGGTGGAAACAAACCTTGATTAATATAGAAAGCGACTGTTCTTAAATAACAATCATAACTGTATTTTTTACCTCTGGGCCATCGGTTTATGTGATCCGGGTGATGAGGTTGATGAGCCAATTTTTGTGAGAAGTCAATGCTTCGGTACGACTGATGACTGTAATGCCTTGGCGGCTTATTGTCAGATAGTTAAGAGGGTGAAAAGACCGTGCTGACTTGTTTAAAATTGAGACAATAAAATATCAATAAGACAAATAAAACAAATAACAGTTGGTAACCAATATAAATTAACCTTGTAGTTAAAGGCTGGGGGTTTCCGATTCGAATACGATCAGTAAACTGGACCAAAGGGGTTAAGCTAAGATTCGAATACGACCATATAGCCCCCAGTGGATTTGGCATTGCGCCGATCAAGAGGGTACCGACAGCTATGTTCTCTTTGGTTCGAATACGACCTATGTTTGAACAGGAAGCCCCCAAATGACCTTGAGAGGGTTTTTAACGACCCTGATTCGAATACGATCCAAGTCGGACCCAAAAGGGGTTAAGCTATGATTCGAATACGATCAAGAAGCCCCCTAGTGAGTTTGGCTTTTGAGCCGATCAAGAGGGTTATGACAGCTATGTTCTCTTTGGTTCGAATACGACCTATGTTTGAACAGGAAGCCCCCAAGTGACCATGATAGTTTACAGCTAGATTCGAATACTATCATAAGCCGGACCAAAAAGGTTAAACTTGATTCAGATATGATCAACTTCTTAATAGTCATATTAAATAAAAGAGAGTAAAGATATGTAATCTTTGAAAAGGAAAAAGACTGAGGTCCTGCTTTATTACTTATGATAGTATATACAACGTCAAAGTATGTACATGATGAGAGCCGGTGGCTCAGGTGTAGTATGGCCGAAGTTGAGCAATGTTCCACGGCCGGCGGGTCTCCTCCTCCGACTTACGTGAGTCTTTGTGCTCTCGAATGTCAATGAGGTAATATGACCCGTTGTTTAAGTTCTTGCTAACCACAAAGGGTCCTTCCCAAGGCGGGGACAGCTTGTGTGCATCTGACAGATCCTGGATGAGCCGGAGCACCAGGTCACCTTCTTGAAAAGTCCTGGACTTAACCCGGCGGCTGTGATAACGGCGCAGGTCGTGTTGATAAATTGCTAATCGAACTGCTGCTAAGTCTCTTTCCTCATCCAACAAGTCAAGTGCATCATGTCTGGCTTGCTCATTATTAGCTTCAACATAAGCCGCCACACGGGGCGAGTCATGACGGATGTCACTAGGCAACATCACTTCCGCTCCATAAACCATGAAGAAAGGTGTATAACTTGTAGACCTGTTAGGAGTGGTGTTGATAATCCACAGCACCGAGGGTAACTCCTCTACCCAACAACCCGGCGTTCGCTGCAAGGGAACCATAAGCCGGGGTTTGAGACCTTTTAAGATTTCCTGATTTGCTCTCTCAGCTTGACCATTGGATTGAGGATGGGCTACAGAAGAAACATCAAGCCGGATATGCTCACGTTGACAAAACTCCTCCATAGCCCCTTGAGATAGATTAGTGCCATTGTCAGTGATAATGTTGTGTGGAAAACCAAAACGAAAAATCACCTTTTTCATGAACTGAACCGCCGTGGCCGCATCACACTTACTCATTGGCTCTGCCTCAGCCCACTTTCTAAATTTGTCAACTGCCACTAAAAGATGTGTCTTTTTATCCTTAGACCTTTTGAAAGGTCCAACCATGTCAAGCCCCCAGACCACAAACAGCCAGGTGATTGGAATCATCCGCAACTCTTGAGCCAGCACATGTGCTGGCCGTGCGAATTTTTGACATCCATCACACCTACTGACCAGATCTCCTGCATTGGCATGAGGCGTTAACCAGTAAAAACCATGATGAAAAGCTTTGGCCACAAGAGATTTTGACCCGGTGTGATGACCACAATCACCTTCATGGATCTCACGAAGTATTTCTTGGCCTTCTTCAGGAGAAACACACCGCTGAAACACTTCGGAGACGCTGCGATGGTATAATTCTCCGTCTGAAATCGTGATTGACTTAGACCGCTGGGTTATCTGTCGGGCCAGGGTCTCATCCGCTGGCAACTCGCCCCGGGTCATGTAATCCAAGAACGACAATGTCCAATCTGGGATGACATGAAGAGCCGCCACCAACTGTGCCTCCGGGTCAGGAACGGATAGATCTTCTTCTGTAGGTAACTTAACAGACGGGTTATGCAAAACATCCAAAAAGGTATTAGGTGGCACCGGCTTACGCTGAGATCCCAACCGGCTTAAAGCATCAGCCGTTTCGTTCTTCCTATGGTCAATGTGTTCCACCTGATAACTCTTAAAATGTCCTGCAACAGCATCAACTTCACGGCAATAAGCCGCCATGAGAGGGTCCTTGGAATCCCACTTGCCTGATACCTGTTGGGCCACCAAATCTGAATCGCCAAGACACCGGACCCGGCTCAGACTCATCTCTTTAGCCATTTGAAGACCATGGAGCAAGGCTTGATATTCTACTGCGTTGTTAGTACAAGGAAACATCAGTCCAAACAAATAACAAAATTTGTCACCTCGAGGGGAAGTTAACACAACTCCAGCCCCCGAGCCCTCCAACTATCTGGATCCATCAAAGTGAATCGTCCAATATGTGTTGTCTGGTTTCTCCTCTGGCATCTGCATCTCTGTCCAGTCATTAATAAAGTCAACCGGTGCTTGAGATTTGATCGCAGTACGTGGTACATGCTTCAGCCCATGAGACCCAAGTTCAATGGCCCACTTGGCGACTCGTCCAGTGGCTTCTCTATTTTGAATGATGTCTCCCAAAGGAGCAGAGCTAACCACAGTGATTGGGTGACCCTGAAAGTAATGTTTGAGTTTCCGGCTTGCCATGAATACCCCATGCACGAGCTTCTGCCAATGTGGATATCTTTGTTTAGATTCAATCAGCACCTCACTGATGTAATAAACCAGCCGTTGAACCGGATGTTCCTTGCCAACCTCCTTGTGCTCCACCACAATTGCCACACTAACAGCTCGTGAGTTAGCGGCTACGTATAACAATAGCGGCTCTTTCTCAATTGGAGCAGCAAGAACCGGCGGCTCAGCAAGCTGTTTCTTCAGATCCTCAAAAGCAGAGTTCACAGCATCGCTCCAAGCGAAATCATCCATTTTCTTCATCATCTGATACAAAGGCATCGCCTTCTCCCCTAACCGGCTTATGAACCGGCTCAAAGCAGCAACAAGACCAGCCAGCCGTTGAACGTCATTGATGCATGTTGCTTTGGCCAGGGATGTGATTGCCTTAATTTTCTCCAGGTTAGCTTCAATACCTCAGTTGGACACCAAAAAACCCAAAAGTTTGCCAGCTGGGACTCCAAAAACACACTTGGCCGGGTTAACCATCATTTTGTAGACTCGGAGGTTATCAAAGGTCTCCTTCAGATCTGTCACCAAGGTTTCCTCTTTCCTGGACTTTACCACTATATCATCCACATAAGCATGAACATTACGCCCAATCTGATTGTGAAGGCAATTCTGCATACACCGTTGATAAGTTGCTTGGGCGCTCTTAAGCCCAAAGGGCATAGACACATAGCATAAGGCTCCAAACAGAGTGATGAAAGTTGTCTTCTCCTGGTCCTTGACTGCCATCTTGATCTGATGATAACCTGAATAAGCATCCAGAAAACTCAAACACGCGCAACCCGCCGTAGCATCAATGATCTGATCAATACGGGGGAGAGCAAAAGGGTCCGCTGGACAAGCTTTGTTTAAATCAGTGTAATCCACACACATACGCCATGTGCCGTTCTTCTTGATTACAAGCATCGGGTTGGCCAACAACTATGGGCGAAAAACTTCCACAATGAACCCGGCCGCCAAGAGCCGGGCCACCTCTTCTCCAATAGCCTTGCGCCTTTCCTCGTTGAATCGTCGGAGAAATTGCCTGGCCGGCTTAAACTTTGGATCAATATTGAGAGTGTGCTCAGCAAGTTCTCTCTGGACACCCGGCATGTTAGAAGGTTTCCATGCAAAGATGTCCCGGTTCTCACGGATGAACTCGATGAGCGCGCTTTCCTATTTTGGATCCAAGTTGGCACTGATGATGAACTGCTTGGATCAGTCATCGGGCACAAAATCAATCGTCTTGGTGTCATCAGCTGACTTGAATTTCAACACCGGTTCATGCTCCATTGTTGGCTTCTTTAAAGACATCATGTCTGCCGGGTCAACATTATCTTTATAAAACTTTAGCTCCTCTGTTGCACAAACAGACTCGGCATATGCAGCATCTCCTTCTTCACACTCCAGGGCTATTTTCCGGCTTCCATGTACTGTAATGGCGCCCTTATAACCCGGCATCTTGAGCTGCAGATACACATAACACGGTCGAGCCATGAATTTGGCGTAAGCCGGCCGTCCAAACAAAGCATGATATGGGCTTTTGATCTTAACCACCTCAAAAGTTAATTTCTCCGCTCTAGAATCATATTCATCCCCAAAGGCTACTTCCAGTTCAATCTTACCAACTGGGTATGCCGACTTGCCAGGTACCACACCGTGAAAAATAGTGTTGGATTGCTTAAGACTCTTATCAGTCAACCCCATCCGACGAAACGTCTCATAGTAGAGGATGTTGATGCTACTGCCTCCATCCATGAGCACTTTAGTGAATTTATATCCACCAACCTGAGGCGCCACTACCAAGGCCAAGTGACCCGGATTATCAACCCGGGGAGGATGATCCTCTCTGCTCCACACAATAGGTTGTTTTGACCACCGTAAGTAACGCGGAATCGCCAGCTCAACGGCATTGACAGCCCTCTTGTGAAGCTTCTGGTCCCTCTTGCACAAGCTAGTGGTAAATACATGATATTGCCCACTATTCAACTATTTTGGGTTGCTCTGATATCCGAACTGCTGCTGATTACCTTGGCCGGGTTGTGGATTATAACCTCCCTGGTTACCCGCATGTCCCTGACCGTGAAAGCCGCCTCCAGCTGAACTGGCGCCCGGGCCATGAAAAGCGCCTCCCCCTGAACCGGCGCCAGGGCCATGACTTCCATCAAATGCATTTGAATTTTTAAACGCCTTCATAATTGTACAGTCCTTCCACAGATGGGTGGCTGGCTTCTCCCGAGTGTCGTGTCTTGGACAAGGTTCATTCAATAGTTGCTCAAGGGTGGGACCTGACCCGCCCGACCGAGGGGGTTTCCTACCCTTGCGTCATTGATTGTTGCCCAGCGCATTGGTGTTAGCCACAAATTCATCAGCCTTACGTTTATTACCTCCTTGATTTGCTGGGTTATGCTGGTGACCCTTGCCGTTGTCGTTTTCTTTCCTTTCCTTGTCTTTTCTTCATCAGACACAGGGTCCTTGGTACTATCAGAATCAGCATACTTGACGAGAGCCGCCATCAACTGGACGATGTCATTGCAGTCACGCTTGAGCCGCCCCAACTTCTGCTTCAGAGGTTCAAAACGGCAGTTTTTCTCCAGCATTAAGACTGAGCCGTCATCCATCTTATCGGATGAATTATCTCCTTGACCCGGCGCACCCAATGGATTGTGGACTCACCTTCCTCTTGTTTACAATTAGTCAAGTCCACGATTGACATAGGTTGTTTGCATGTGTCCTTGAAGTTCTCAATGAACCGGCCCTTTAACTCTACCCATGAGCCGATGGAATTGGGGGGCAATCCTTTTAGCCAAGTACGAGCCGGTTCGTCCAACATCATAGTGGAATACTTAGCCATTGTCGCGTCGCTGACCTCCAACATCTCCATTGCCATCTCATAACTCTCAATCCAGGCCCTAGGTTGCAAGTCGGCCGTGTAATTAGGCACCTTACGAGGCCCCTTGAAGTCCTTTGGCAAACGCTCATTATGTATGGCCGGCACCAGGCAAGGGACACCTTTGGTTCTTGTGGCCACTCCTGCCTCAACCGAGGTTGCTGGATAAGCCGGAAACGTCTGATGAGCCGCCTTCTCTGCTGCCAGTTGAACCGCGCGCTCAGCTTCTTGTCGGATCCTCTCCTAATCCGCTAAGTTAAGGGCTCCAGCCTGTATCGGCTCATGCATGTGCGGCTGGTTGCGGCGTTGAGCATTGCTTGACATATCAGCTGAGTCCATATGCCTGCTGTAGCTCGGCCTCCGGCTCGGGCGAGGGGTTGAATGGATTCTTTCTTGACTGTAAGAGTATGCATCATGCTGTGCCAGAGCCGTCTAAAGAAGTTCTCTCACCCTTCGTGTTTCGATTGCTGTCGGAGAGTCGCCTTCCATCGGGAGAGCCGCCAAACGAGCCGACACAGCAATGAGGTTTTCCAAAGGATTGAAGAAGTGACCCGGTGGTATCGGCGTATAATGAGGCGGAGTGGTATACATGCGAGGTGGATCCATGGTCCGCGGTTGAATCGGTGCCCCGGGCGTCGTGATCCGATTTGCCTCCGGCGGGTTACTTCCCCGGCCCCGGGTGTATGGAAAAGGTTCCTAGGATCGGACGTCAGAGGTAGACGTGACTGAGTTTTCTGATGCCTTCTCCTCATGACCTCGTTTGACGCATTCAGATCCACTGACAGCCAGAACGTCTCCGCTTGAAGCTGCTGAGCACGAGTGTCCAAAGCCGCCCATTCCGCGACCATCCTGACCTCTTCTGCTGCTAAATTGTCTTTGGCTTGTACCATCTCTTCGCGTACCCATGCTACCTCCGCGTCATGCTGAACCATATCCGCCGGCTCCACCACGGCAGTCAACAGAGCTGTCAGCTTATCCGTGAGACCCATTAGTATTTGAGCCGGGGGCGCGCGGGGTCTCCTGACCCGGCCGCTACCGACCCGGTGGTTGTTGCTGCTGCAGCTATGGAGTTCTGCCCGGGCTGGGTGCCTGCCATGAAGACGCCGACTCGAATCGGTGGCTCAAAGGGGTCCGGAATACTGCTGCCATCGGAACAGCCCCCAAGCATGCCATCCTGTAGCTGATACAAAGAATCCATCTCGCCAGTTGATGATGTAGCATTGGAACAGATCGCTGTCTCGCCGCCATCCACTGATTCTTCCAAGTATTCACCTCCACGGATGCAACCCACAAAAGCACGCTTTACGGCGGGTCGGGCCCGGGCGGGTCTCGCGAGCTGAGCCATCTCAATGATGTTGGTGGAGACGTCCGGCTCAGGGCCCGATTCACCGATCCGGCCAATGAAGACATGAATCCCGCTGAAGGGGACCCGGTACACGTACTCTATTGAGCCGGCCTCGGGACCCCAGCCTTCGTCGTCGATGTAGATCTTGCCGCGACGACTCTTGTTCATCCGGCCCACAACGTATCCCTTGAGCCCTTCAAAGTTGCCCTTCAAGAACTCAAATCCATCATGCACTGGCCCCACGGTGGGCGCCAACTCTCGTGGAATTTTCACGGTAGATGTCCTAGCAAAAGGACTTAGTCGTAGGGCCATCGCAACTAGGAAGCTTAAAGGGGTTAATCGGGACAAAGGACATGAGAGGTTTTATACTAGTTTGGCCCCTTACGATGAAGGTAAAAGCCTACATCTAGTTGTGTTGATATTGTTGGGGTTTCGATCACCAAGAGGCTCGTTCGCCGGCTTGGTTATCGATCTCTTGTTTCTTGCCCTAAGCCGCCATCGGGTCATCCCCTTATATACACAGGTTGACGCCTGGTGGCCTACAGAGTCCCGGCCGGCTCATAAAATGTGTCCGGCTCGGTGACTTCTTTTACCTGCCTTTCTTTACAAGTCTTTCCTTACATACGGCGGTTTACAATATTGGGCCTTAAGCCGCCTCTAGGCCTTAGGCCTTCTATAAGTTTAGTAAACTATTGCCTTGAATGTTTATTGGGCTTCCTTTGTGACCCGCCATTAGGGCTGACCCGGCCCCTCCTGGGCGGGTCATACCTAGTAGTTATATTCCCAACAACTCTGGTGCGGACCGTGCTCTGAATGACCTATGAGGTTCGGTAGTAACTTGATGATCATCATCATTAGCTTCCTCACTAATTGGTGTAGGAACCACTGGAACTGATTTCTGTGATGAACTAATTTCCAATTCAGGAGACTGAAGGAAATATGCCCTAGAGGCAATAATAAAGTTGTTATTTATATTTCCTTATATCATGATAAATTTTTATTATTCATGCTAGAATTGTATTAACCGGGAACTTAGTACATGTGTGAATACATAGACAAGCAGAGTGTCACTAGTATGCCTCTACTTGACTAGCTCCTTGAATCAACGATGGTTATGTTTCCTAACCATAGACATGAGTTGTCATTTGATTAGCGGGATCACATCATTAGAGAATGATGTGATTGACTTGACCCATCCGTTAGCATGGCACGATGATCGTTTAGTTTGTTGCTATTTCTTTCTCCATAACTATACATGTTCCTATGACTATGAGATCATGCAACTCCCAAATACTGGAGGAACACTTTGTGTGCTACCAAACATCACAATGTAACTGGGTGATTATAAAGGTGCTCTAAAAGTGTCTCCGATGGTGTTTGTTGAGTTGGCATGGATCGAGATTAGGATTTTTCACTCCGATTATCAGAGAGGTATCTCTGGGCCCTCTTGGTAATGCACATCACTATAAGCCTTGCAAGCAATGTGGCTAATGAGTTAGTTACGGGATGTTGCATTACGGAATGAGTAAAGAGACTTGCCGGTAACAAGATTGAACGAGGTATTAAGATACCGACGATCGAATCTCGGGCAAGTAACATACCGATGACAAAGGGAACAATGTATGCCGTTATGCGGTTTGACCGATAAAGATCTTCGTAGAATATGTAGGAACCAATATGAGCATCCAGGTTCCGCTATTGGTTATTGACCGGAGATGAGTCTCGGTCATGTCTACATAGTTCTCGAACCCGTAGGGTACGCACGCTTAATGTTCGGTGATGATCGGTATTAAGAGTTTATGTGTTTTGATGTACCGAAGGTAGTTCAGAGTCCCGGATTTGATCACAGACATGACGAGGAGTCTCTAAATGGTTGAGATGTAAAGATCGATATATTGGAAGCCTATATTCAGACATCGGAATGGTTCCGAGTGGTTCGGGCATTTTTTCGGAGTACCGGGAGGTTACGGAACCCCCGGGGAGTATATGGGGCTTATTGGGCTTTAGTGGAATGGAGGAGAGGGAAGGGAAAAGAGGGAGGCGCGCCCCCAAGCCCAATCCGAATTGGGAGGGGGGCCGGCCCCCCTTTCCTTCCTCCCTCTCTCCTCCTTCCTTCCTCTCCTACTCCTACTTGCAAGGGCTCCTACTTCTACTAGGAAAGGGGGAATCCTACTCCCGGAGGGAGTAGGACTCCCCTAGAGCGCGCCATAGAGAGGGCCGGCCCTCCCCCTCCCCCACTCCTTTATATACGGAGGAGGGGGGCACCCCATGGACACACAAGTTGATCATTGATCTTTTAGCCGTGTGCGGTGCCCCCCTCCACCATAATCCACCTCGGTTATATCATAGCGGTGCTTAGGCGAAGCCCTGTTCCGGTAGCATCATCATCACCGTCATCACGCCGTCGTGCTGACGAAACTCTCCCTCGAAACTCTACTAGATCGTGAGTTCACGGGACGCCACTGAGCTAAACGTGTGCAGATCATGGAGGTGCCGTACGTTCGGTACTAGGGATCGGTCGATCGTGAAGACGTACGACTCCATCAACCGCGTTGTCATAACGCTTCCGCTTACGGTCTACGAGGGTACATGGACGACACTCTTCCCTCTTGTTGCTATTCATCACCATGATGTTGCGTGTGCGTAGGAATTTTTTTGAAATTACTACGTTCCCCAACAGTGGTATCAAAGACAGGTTTATGCGTACATGTTATATGCACGAGTAGAACACAAAGGAGTTGTAGGCGTGGGCATATACATATTTCTTGCCATCACTAGTTGATTCTTGATTCAGCGGCATTATTGGATGAAGCGGCCCAGACCGACATTATGCGTACGCTTACGCGAGACTAGTTCTACCGACGTGCTTCACACACAGGTGGCTAGTGGTGTCTGTTTCTCCAGCTTTAGTTGAATCAGATTCAATGAACAAGGTTCTTTCTGAAGATCAAAAAGCAATCACTATACCGTGTTGTGGTTTTTTGATGCGTAGGTAAGAACAGTTCTTGCTCAGCCCATAGCAGCCACGTAAAACTTGGAACAACAACGTAGAGGACGTCTAACTTGTTTTTGCAGGGCATGTTGTGATGTGATATGGTCAAGACATGATGCTAAATTTTATTGTATGAGATGATCATGTTTGGTAACACAGTTATCGGCAACTGGCAGGAGCCATATGGTTGTCGCTTTATTGTATGAAATGCATTCGCCATGCAATTGCTTTACTTTATCACTAAGCTGTAGCGATAGTCATAGAAGCAATAGTTGGAGAGACGGCAACGATGCTTCGATGGAGATCAAGGTGTCAAGCTGGTAACGATGGTGATCATGTCGGTGCTTTGGAGATGGAGATCAAAGGCACAAGATGATGATGGCCATATCATATCACTTATATTGATTGCATGTGATGTTTCCTTTATGCATCTTATTTTGCTTAGTTTGGGGTAGCATTATAAGATGATCTCTCACTAAATTTCAAGGTATAAGTGTTCTCCCTGAGTATGCACCGTTGCTACAGTTCGTCGTGTCGAGACACCACGTGATGATCAGGTGTGATAAGATCTATGTTCACATACAATGGATGCAAGCCAGTTTTGCACACGCGGAATACTTGGGTTAAACTTGGCGAGCCTAGCATATGCAGATATGGCCTCGGAACACTGGAGACCGAAAGGTCGAGCGTGAATCATATAGTAGATATGATCAACATAGTGATGTTCACCATTGAAAACTACTCCATCTCACGTGATGATCGGACATGGTTTAGTTGATATGGATCACGTGATCACTTAGATGATTAGAGAGATGTCTATCTAAGTGGGAGTTCTTAAGTAATTTGATTAATTGAACTTTAATTTATCATGAACTTAGTACCTGATAGTATTTTGCATGTCTATGTTGTTGTAGATAGATGGCCCGTGTTGTTGTTCGTTGAATTTTAATGCGTTCCTAGAGAAAGCTAAGTTGAAAGATGATGGTAGCAACTACACGGACTGGGTCTGTAACTTGAGGATTATCCTCATTGCTGCACAGAAGAATTACGTCCTGGAAGCACCGCTAGGTGACAAACCCACTGCAGGAGCAACACCAGATGTTATGAACACCTGGCAGAGCAAAGCTGATGACTACTCGAAGGTTCAGTGTGCCATGCTTTACGGCTTAGAACCGGGACTTCAATGACGTTTTGAACGTCATGGAGCATATGAGATGTTCCGGGAGTTGAAGTTAACATTTCAAGCAAATTCCCGGATTGAGAGATATGAAGTCTCCAATAAGTTCTACAGCTGCAAGATGGAGGAGAATAGTTCTGTCAGTGAACATATACTCAGAATGTCTGGGTACCACAACCACTTGACTCAACTCGGAGTTAATCTTCCTGATGATAGTGTCATTGATAGAGTTCTTCAATCACTGCCACCAAGCTACAAGAGCTTCGTGATGAACTATAATATGCAAGGGATGGATAAGACGATTCATGAGCTCTTCGCAATGCTAAAGGCTGCGGAGGTAGAAATCAAGAAGGAGCATCAAGTGTTGATGGTCAACAAGACCACCAGTTTCAAGAAAAAGGGTAAATGGAAGAAAGGGAACTTCAAGAAGAACAACAAGCCAGTTAATGCTCAAGTGAAGAAACCCAAGTCTGGACCTAAGCCTGAGACTGAGTGCTTCTACTGCAAAGGAACTGGTCACTGGAAGCGGAACTGCCCCAAGTATTTGGCGGAGAAGAAGGATGGCAAAGTGAAAGGTATATTTGATATACATGTTATTGATGTGCACCTTACTAATGCTCGCAGTAGTGCCTGGGTATTTGATACTGGTTCAGTTGCTAACATTTGCAACTCAAAATAGGGGCTACAGATTAAGCGAAGATTGGCTAAGGACGAGGTGACAATGCGCGTGGGAAATGGTTCCAAAGTCGATGTGATCACCGTCGGCACGCTACCTCTAAATCTACCTTCGGGATTAGTTTTAGACCTGAATAACTGTTATTTGGTGCCAGTGTTGAGCATGAACATTATATCTGGATCTTGTTTGATGCGAGGCGGTTATTCATTTAAATCAGAGAATAATGGTTGTTCTATTTATATGAATAATATCTTATATGGTCATGCACCCTTGATGAGTGGTCTATTTTTACTAAATCTTGATAGTAGTGATACACATGTTCATAGTATTGAAGCCAAAAGATGCAGAGTTGATAATGATAGTGCAACTTATTTGTGGCACTGCCGTTTAGGTCATATTGGTGTAAAGCGCATGAAGAAACTCCATTCTGATGGACTTCTGGAATCACTTGATTATGAATCACTTGGTACTTGTGAACCGTGCCTCATGGGCAAGAAGACTAAAACTCCGTTCTCCGGAACAATGGAGCGAGCAACAGAGTTATTGGAAATCATACATACTGATGTATGTGGTCCAATGAACATTGAAGCTCGCGGCGGATATCGTTATTTCCTCACCTTCACAGATGATTTGAGCAGATATGGGTATATCTACTTAATGAAACATAAGTCTGAAACATTTGAAAAGTTCAAAAAAATTCAGAGTGAAGTGGAAAATCATCGTAACAAGAAAATCAAGTTTCTATGATCTGATCGTGGAGGCGAATATTTGAGTTATGAGTTTGGAATTCATTTGAAACAATGCGGAATAGTTTCGCAACTCACGCCACCTAGAACACCACAGCGTAATGGTGTGTCTGAACGTCGTAATCATACTTTACTAGATATGGTGCCATCTATGATGTCTCTCACTGATTTACCGCTATCATTATGGAGTTACGCTTTAGAGACAGCTGCATTCACGTTAAATAGGGAACCATCTAAATCCGTCGAGACGACACCTTATGAACTGTGGTTTGGTAAGAAACCCAAGTTGTCGTTTCTTAAAGTTTGGGGCTGCAATGCTCATGTGAAAAAGCTACAACCTGATAAGATCGAACCCAAATCGGAAAAATGTGTCTTCATAGGATACCCAAAGGAGACTGTTGGGTACACCTTCTATCACAGATTCGAAGGCAAGGTATTCGTTGCTAAGAATGGATCCTTTCTAGAGAAGGAGTTTCTCTCGAAATAAGTGAGTGGGAGGAAAGTAGAATTTGACAAGGTAATTGTACCTTCTCCCTTATTGGAAAGTAGTTCATCACTGAAATCAGTTCCAGTGATTCCTACACCAGTAAGTGAGGAAGCTAATGATGATGATCATGAAACTTCTGATCAAGTTACTACCGAACCTCGTAGGTCAACCAGAGTAAGATCCGCACCAGAGTGGTACTGTAATCCTGTTCTGGAAGTCATGTTACTTGACCATGATGAACCTACGAACTGTGAGGAAGCGATGATGAGCCTAGATTCCACAAAATGGCTTGAAGCCATGAAATCTGAGATGGGATCAATGTATGAGAACAAAGTATGGACTTTGGTTGACTTGCCTGATGATCGGCAGGCCATAGAAAATAAATGGATCTTCAAGAAGAAGACTGACGCTGACGGTAATGTTACTATCTACAAAACTTGACTTGTTGCGAAAGGTTTTTGAAAAGTTCAAGGAGTTGACTACGATGAGACCTTCTCACCCGTAGCGATGCTTAAGTCCGTCCGAATCATGTTAGCAATTGCCGCATTTTATGATTACGAAATTTGGCAAATGGATGTCAAAATTGCATTCCTTAATGGATACCTTAAAGAAGAGTTGTATATGATGCAACCAGAAGGTTATGTCGATACAAAAGGTGCTAACAAAGTGTGCAAGCTCCAGCGATCCATTTATGGACTGGTGCAAGCCTCTCGGAGTTGGAATATACGCTTTGATAGTGTGATCAAAGCATATGGTTTTATACAGACTTTTGGAGAAGCATGTATTTACAAGAAAGTGAGTGGGAGCCCCGTAGCATTTCTGGTATTATATGTAGATGACATATTGTTAATCGAAAATGATACTGAATTTATGAATAGCATAAAAGGATACTTGAATAAGAATTTTTCAATGAAAGACCTCGGTGAAGCTACTTATATATTGGGCGTCAAGATCTATAGAGATAGATCAAGACGCTTAATTGGACTTTCACAAAGCACATACCTTGATAAAGTTTTGAAGAAGTTCAAAATGGATCAAGCAAAGAAAGGGTTCTTGCATGTATTACAAGGTGTGAAGTTGAGTCAGACTCAATGCCCGACCACTGCAGAAGATAGAGAGAAAATGAAAGGTGTTCCCTATGCTTCAGCCATAGGCTCTATCATGTATGCAATGCTGTGTACCAGACCTGATATGTGTCTTGCTATAAGTTTAGCAGGGAGGTTCCAAAGTAATCCAGGAGTGGATCACTGGACAGCGGTCAAGAACATCCTAAAATACCTGAAAAGGACTAGGGATATGTTTCTCGTATATGGAGGTGACAAAGAGCTCGTCGTAAACGGTTACATCGATGCAAGCTTTGACATTGATCCGGATGACTCTAAGTCACAAACCGGATACGTGTTTTTATTAAATGGTGGAGCTATCAGTTGGCGCAATTCCAAGCAGAGCATCGTGGCGGGATCTATGTGTGAAGCGGAATACATAGCTGCTTCGGAAGCAGCAAATGCAGGAGTCTGGATGAAGGAGTTCATATCCGATCTAGGTGTCATACCTAGTGCATCGAGTCCAATGAAAATCTTTTGTGACAATACTGGTGCAATTGCCTTAGCAAAGGAATCCATATTTCACAAGAGAACCAAGCACATCAAGAGACGCTTCAATTCCATCTGCGATCAAGTCAAGGAGGGAGACATAGAAATTTGCAAAATACATACGGATCTAAATGTTGCAGACCCGTTGACTAAGCCTCTCTCACGAGCGAAACATGATCAGCACCAAGACTCCATGGGTGTTAGAATCATTACAATGTAATCTAGATTATTGACTCTAGTGCAAGTGGGGGACTGAAGGAAATATGCCCTAGAGGCAATAATAAAGTTGTTATTTATATTTCCTTATATCATGATAAATGTTTATTATTCATGCTAGAATTGTATTAACCGGAAACTTAGTACATGTGTGAATACATAGACAAACAGAGTGTCACTAGTTTGCCTCTGCTTGACTAGCTCGTTGAATCAACGATGGTTATGTTTCCTAACCATAGACATGAGTTGTCATTTGATTAGCGGGATCACATCATTAGAGAATGATGTGATTGATTTAACCCATCCGTTAGCTTAGCACGATGATCGTTTAGTTTGTTGCTATTGCTTTCTCCATAACTATACATGTTCCAATGACTATGAGATCATGCAACTCCCGAATATCGGAGGAACACTTTGTGTGCTACCAAACATCACAACTTAACTGGGTGATTATAAAGGTGCTCTACAAGTGTCTCCGATGGTGTTTGTTGAGTTGGCATGTATCGAGATTAGGATTTGTCACTCTGATTGTCAGAGAGGTATCTTTAGGCCCTCTCGGTAATGCACATCACTATAAGCCTTGCAAGCAATGTGACTAATGAGTTGGTTACGGGATGTTGCATTACGGAACGAGTAAAGAGACTTGCCAGTAACGAGATTGAACAAGGTATTAAGATACTGACGATCGAACCTCGGGCAAGTAACACCGATGACAAAGGGAACAACGTATACCGTTATGCGGTTTGATTGATAAAGATCTTCGTAGAATATGTAGGAACCAATATGAGCATCCAGGTTCCGCTATTGATTATTGACCGGAGATGAGTCTCGGTCAAGTCTACATAGTTCTCGAACCCGTAGGGTCCGCATGCTTAACGTTCGGTGACGATCGGTATTAAGAGTTTATGTGTTTTGATGTACCGAAGGTAGTTCGGAGTCCCGAATTTGATCACAGACATGACGAGGAGTCTCTAAATGGTCGAGACATAAAGATTGATATATTGGAAGCCTATATTTGGACATCAGAATGGTTCCGAGTGGTTCGAGCATTTTTCTGGAGTACCGGGAGGTTACCGGAACCCCCCGGGGAGTATATGGGCCTTATTGGGCTTTAGTGGAATAGAGGAGAGGGAAGGGAAAAGAGGGAGGCGCGCCCCCCAAGCCCAATCTGAATTGGGAGGGGGGCCGGCCCCCCTTTCCTTCCTCCCTCTCTCCTCTTTCCTTCCTCTCCTAGTCCTACTTGGAAGGGCTCCTACTTCTAGTAGGAAAGGGGGGAATCCTACTCCCGGAGGGAGTAGGACTCCCCTAGGGCGCGCCATAGAGAGGACCGGCCCTCCCCATCCTCCACTCCTTTATATACGGGGGAGGGGGCACCCCATGGACACACAAGTTGATCATTGATCTTTTAGCCGTGTGCGGTGCCCCCCTCCACCATAATCCACCTCGGTTATATCGTAGCGGTGCTTAGGTGAAGCCCTGTTCCGTTAGCATCATCATCACCGTCATCACGCCGTTGTGCTGACTAAACTCTCCCTCGAAGCTCTACTATATTGTGAGTTCACGGGACGTCACCGAGCTGAACGTGTGCAGATCACGGAGGTGACGTACGTTCGGTACTATGGATCGGTAGATTGTGAAGATGTACGACTACATCAACCGCGTTATCATAACACTTCCGCTTACGGTCTACGAGGGTATGTGGACGACACTATTCCCTCTCGTTGCGATGCATTACCATGATCTTGCGTGTGCGTAGGAATTTTTTGAAATTACTACGTTCCCCAACATGGGAGAAGGTACAATTACCTCATCAAGTTCTACTTTCCTCCCACTCACTTCTTTCGAGAGAAACTCCTTCTCTAGAAAGGATCCATTCTTAGCAACAAAATATCTTGCCTTCGGATCTGTGATAGAAGGTGTACCCAACAGTTTCTATTGGCTATCCTATGAAGACGCACTACTTTGATTTGTGTTCGAGCTTATGAGTTTGAAACTTTTTCACATAAGTATCGCAACCCCAAACTTTAAGAAACGACAACTTTGGTTTATTGCCAAACCATAGTTCATACGGTGTCATCTCAACAGATTTAGATGGTGCCCTATTTAACATGAATGCAGTTGTCTCTAATGCATAACCCCAAAACGATAGCGGTAAATCAGTGAGAGACATGATAGATCGCACCATATCTAATAAAGTGCGGTTACGACGTTCGGACACACCATTACGTTGTGGTGTTCCAGGTGGAGTGAGTTGCGAAACTATTCCGCATTGTTTCAAATGAAGTCCAAAATGATAACTCAAATATTCTCCTCCACGATCAGATCGTAGAAACTTGATTTTCTTGTTACGATGATTTTCCACTTCACTCTGAAATTCTTTGAGCTTTTCAAATGTGTCAGACTTATGTTTCATTAAGTAGATATACCCATATCTGCTCAAATCATCTGTGAAGGTGAGAAAATAACGATATCCACCGCGAGCTTCAATGTTCATTGGACCACATACATCAGTATGTATGATTTCCAATAACTCTGTTGCTCGCTCCATTGTTCTGGAGAACGGAGTTTTCGTCATCTTGCCCATGAGGCATGGTTCGCAAGTACCAAGTGATTCATAATCAAGTCATTCCAGAAGTCCATCAGAATGGAGTTTCTTCATGTGCTTTACACCAATATGACCTAAACGTCGGTGCCACAAATAAGTTGCACTATCATTATCAACTCTGCGTCTTTTGGCTTCAATACTATGAACATGTGTATCACTACGATCGAGATTCAATAAACCATTCACCTTGGGTGTATGACTACAGAAGGTTTTATTCATGTAAACAGAATAACAATTATTCTTTGACTTAAATGAATAACTGTATTGCAATAAACATGATCCAATCATATTATGCTAAACGCAAAGACCAAATAACTTTTACTTTAGGTTCAACACTAATCCCAAAGTTAAAGGGAGTGTGCGATGGTGATCTTATCAACCTTTGAATCATTTCCAACACACATCGTCACCTCGTCCTCAACTAGTCTTTGTTTATGTTGCAATTCCCGTTTCGAGTTACTACTCTTAGCAACTGAACTAGTATCAAATACCGAGGGGTTTGCTATAAACACTAGTAAATTACACATCAATAACATGTATATCAATTTGTTCACTTCGCCATCCTTCTTATCCGCCAAGTATCTAGGGCAGTTCCACTTCCAGTGACAATTTCCTTTGCAGTAGAAGCACTCAGTTTCAGGCTTGGGTCTATCTTTGGGCTTCTTCATGGGAGTGGAAACTTGCTTGCCATTCTTCTTGAAGTTCCCTTTCTTTCCCTTGCCCTTTTACTTGAAACTAGTGGTCTTGTAAACCATCAACACTTGATGCGTTTTCTTGATTTCTACCTTCGCCAATTTCAGCATCGCGAAGAGCTTTGGGAATCATTTTCGTTATCCCTTGCATATTATAGTTCATCACGAAGTTCTAGTAACTTGGTGATAGTGACTAGAGAACTTTGTCAATCACTATCTTATCGGGAAGATTAACTCCCACTTGATTGTAGTACTCAGACATTCTGAGCACATGCTCACTAGTCGAGCTATTCTCCTCCATCTTGTAGGCAAAGTACTCTCAGAGGTCTTCTACCTCTTCAAATGGGCATGAGTATGAAATACCAATTTCAACTCTTAGAACATCTTATATGCTCTGTGGCGTTCAAAACATTTTTGAAGTCCCGGTTCTAAGCCGTAAAGCTGGTGCACTAAACTATCAAGTAGTCATCATACCGAGTTTTACCAAACATTCATAACTGTAGGATCGAAAGTATGTCTAGAGGGGGGTGATTAGACTACTTGACCAAATAAAAGCTTAACCTTTTCCCAATTTTAGTTCTTGGCAGATTTTAGCTATTTTAGGACAAGTCAAGCAATCATCACATAATTCAAGCAAGCTTGCAAAGAGTATATTGGCAGCGGAAAGTAAAGCATGCAACTTGCAAGAATGTAAAGGGAAGGGTTTGGAGAATTCAAACACAATATGAGACACGGATGTTTTTCCCGTGGTTCGGATAGGTGGTGCTATCCTACATCCACGTTGATGGAGACTTCAACCCACAAAGGGTAACGGTTGTGAGAGTCCACACAGGGCTCCACCCACAAAGGGTAATGGTTGCGCGAGTCCACACAGGGCTCCACCCACGAAGGGTCCACGAAGAAGCAACCACCCACAAAGGGTCCACGAAGAAGCAACCTTGTCTATCCCACCATGGCCATCGCCCACACAGGACTTGCCTCACTAGTGGTAGATCTTCACGAAGTAGGCGATCTCCTTGCCCTTACAAACTCCTTGGTTCAACTCCACAATCTTGTCGGAGGCTCCCAAGTGACACCTAGCCAATCTAGGAGACACCACTCTCCAAGAAGTAACAAATGGTGTGTAGGTAATGAACTCCTTGCTCTTGTGCTTCAAATGATAGTCTCCCCAACACTCAACTCTCTCTCATAGGATTTGGATTTGGTGGAAAGAAGATTTGAGTGGAAAGCAACTTGGGAAGGCTAGAGATCAAGATTCATATGGTAGGAATGGAATATCTTGGTCTCAACACATGAGTAGGTGGTTCTCTCTCAGAACATACGAGTTGGAATGGTGTATGTGTTCTGATGGCTCTATCCTCGAATGAAGAGGAGGTGGAGGGGTATATATAGCCTCCACACAAAATCCAACCGTTACACACAGTTTTCCAATCTCGGTAGGACCGAATCACAAACTCGGTCGGACCGAAAATGTAAACCTAGTGACCGTTAGAGATTTTCGGTGGGACTGACATGCAACTCGGTAGGACCGATATGGTTAGGGTTTGGGCATAACGTAATCTCGGTGAGACCAATTACACAAACTCGGTGAGACCGAATTTGGTAATTAGCTAACCAGAGAGTTGGTCAGGCAAACTCGGTGGGACCGATTTGCTCTTTCGGTGAGACCGAAAAGTTACAAAGGGGAAACACTGAATTTACATTGCAATCTCGGTGGGACCGATTCGCTCTTTCGGTGAGACCGAAAAGTTACGAAAGGGAAACAGAGAGTTTGCAATCCCATCTCGGTGAGACCGAGATCCCTATCGGTAGAACCGAATTGCTAGGGTTTGGCAGTGGCTAATGACAAGTGAAACTCGGTGGCGCCGGATAGGAAGAATCGGTAGGACCGAGTTTGGCTTAGGGTTTAGGTCAAATGTGGATATGGGAAAGTAGTTGAGGGTTTTTGGAGCATATCACTAAGCACATGAAGCAAGAGGATCATTAAGCAACACCTCATCCCTCCTTGATAGTATTGGCTTTTCCTAAAGACTCAATGTGATCTTGGATCACTAAATATAAAATGAAGAGTCTTGAGCTTTTGAGCTTGAGCCAATCCTTTTTCCTTAGCATTTTGAGGGTTACACTTTCACATCCATGCCATGCCAATCATTGAGCTTTCTTGAAATAATCATCTTGGAATAGCATTAGCTCAATGAGCTATATGTTGTTATGAATTACCAAAACCACCTAGGGATAGTTGCACTTTCAATAACGTCTGTATCTACTCCTGCAATAGGTCCATCACCTAGAGGTGCATCATGGACATAATTTTTCTGTGCAGCAATGAGGATAATCCTCAGATCACGGACCTAGTCTGCATCATTGCTACTATCATCTTTAAACATAGTTTTTCTCTAGGAACATATCAAAAATAAACGGGGAGCTACATTGCGAGCTATTGATCTACAACATAGTTATGCAAATACTATCAGGACTAAGTTCGTGATAAATTAAAGTTCAATTAATCATATTACTTAAGAACTCCCACTTAGATAGAGTAGTTTTGAATGGTTTTGAATGGTGATCTCTTACTCTAGTCATCTAAATGATCACGTGATCTCTTACTTAAGAACTCCCACTCTAGTCATCTAAATGATCACGTGATCCAAATCAACTAAACCATGTCCGATCATCACGTGAGATGGAGTAGTTTTGAATGGTGAACATCACTATGTTGATCATATCTACTATATGATTCACGCTCGACCTTTCGGTCTCCAGTGTTCTGAGGCCATATCTGCATATGCCAGGATTGTCAAGTTTAACCTGAGTATTCCGCGTGTGCAAAACTGGCTTGCACCCATTGTATGTGAACGTAGAGCTTATCACACCCGATTATCACGTGGTGTCTCGGCACGACATACTATCACAACGGTGCATACTCAGGGAGAACACTTATACCTTGAAATTTAGTGAGAGATCATCTTATAATGCTACCGCCGAACTAAGCAAAATAAGATGCATAAAGGTTAAACATCACATGCAATAAAAATATGTGACATGATATGGCCATGATCATCTTGCGCCTTTGAACTCCATCTCCAAAGTACCATCATGATCTCTATCGTCACCGGCAACACACCATGATCTCCATCATCTTGATCTCTATCAACGTGTCATCACATGGTCGTCTCGCTAACTATTGCTCTTGCAACTATTGCTATCGCATAGCGATAAAGTAAAGCAATTATTTGGCGCTTGCATCTTATGCAATAAAGAGACAGCCATAAGGCTTCTGCCAGTTGCCGATAACTTCAACAAAAACATGATCATCTTATACAACAACGTATATCTCATCACGTCTTGACAATATCACATCACAACAAGCCCTAAAAAAACAAGTTAGACGTCCTCTACTTTGTTGTTGCAAGTTTTACGTGGCTGCTACAGGCTGAGCAAGAACCGTTCTTACCTACGCATCAAAAACCACAACGCGGTATAGTGATTGCTTTTTGATCTTCAGAAAGAACCCTGTTCATTGAATCCGATTCAACTAAAGTTGGAGAAACTGACACCCACCAGCCACCTGTGTGCGAAGCACGTCGGTAGAACCAGTCTCGCGTAAGCGTACACGTAATGTCAGTCTAGGCCGCTTCATCCAACAATACCGCCGAATCAAGAATCGACTAGTGACGGCAAGCAATATGTATATACCCACTCCCACAACTCCTTTGTGTTCTACTTGTGCATATAACATCTACGCATAGACCTGGCTCGGATGCCACTGTTGGGGAACGCAGTTATATCAAAAATTTCCTACGCACACGCAAGATCATGGTGATGCATAGCAACGAGAGGGGAAGAGTGTTGTCGACGTACCCTCGTAGACCGTAAGCAGAAGTGTTATGGCAACGCGGTTGATGTAGTCGTATGTCTTCACGTTCGACCGATCCTAGCACCGAAAGGACGGCACCTCCGCGATCTGCACACGTTCGGCTCGGTTACGTCCCACGAACTCACGATCCAGCAGATTCTCGAGGGAGAGTTTCATCAGCACAACGGCGTGATGACGGTGATGATGATGCTACCGGAACAGGGCTTCGCCTAAGCACCGCTATGATATGACCGAGGTGGATTATGGTGGAGGGGGCACCGCACACGGCTAAGAGATCAATGATCAACTTGTGTGTCTATGGGGTGCCCGCTGGCCACGTATATAAAGGATGGAGAGAGGAGGAGGCCGGCCCTCATAGGGCGCTCCCAAAGTGTGGAGTCCTACTAGGACTCCCTAGTCCTAGTAGGATTCCACCTCCCACATGAAATAGGAAAAAGGGAAGGGAGAAGGAGAAGGAAGGAAGGAAGGGGGCGCCCCTTTCCCTAGTCCAATTCGGACCAATCAATGGGGAAGGGGCGCGGCCACCCTTGATGCCTTTCTCTCCTTTCCCGCATGGCCCATTAAGGCCCAATACGAATTCCCGTAATTCTCAGGTACTCCGAAAAATACCCGAATCACTCGGAACCTTTCCGATGTCCGAATATAGCCTTCCAATATATCGATTTTTACGTCTCGACCATTTCGAGACTCCTCGTCGTGTCCCTGATCTCATCCGGGACTCCGAACAATCTTCGGTCATCAAATCACATAACTCATAATACGATCGTGTGTCGCCTAGCTCGGGCGACATGGGGGAACCTAGCGCCGCCGCCACAAAGCTCTCCTCCCCCACTCCCCCGCATCACCGCCGCCGGAGGGACCGCCGGCGAAGCCCGTGCGTGCCCCAGGGATGGTGGCGGCGGGGTGTTCTCTCCTCTTCCGCGGCGTAGCGCACGCGGCGGCTGCATTTTCCCAACGACATGGGCGGCTGGCGGGGTTGCGAGGACGACATTTGCGCAGGGAGCGACTGGATCCTGGCTAGGCTTGGCCAGATCTAGCTTCTCCGCCATCGGTGGCTGCGGCGGAGTGGCGCGCGAGGCATCGGCGGGCCAGTGCTCGGCGACTCCATGGAGGGGTTGTTAGTGCCAACGAGGGGCTGCAGTGGGCGGCGTGCATCGACGATGTGGTGCTTGGCGGCTCCATGGTGTAGCTGTGAGCTCTAGCGGGCATCAAGGGCTGGCATCCGGGGCGGCGGCCCGGGAAGGTGGTTGACATGTCGGCGGCTGTGGAGTTCGCGCGGGCAACGCAGCAGCCGCGGTGTGGTGGTGGTGGGAGGCTCGTCCTGCCTGTCTAGGAAGCTCGGCGACGGTGATTCTTCGGCAGGTCACAGCTCCGGCGGCTCGGGATATGGCGTTTGCGTGCTGCGTGGTATTTGGACCACCAGATCTGGCCGGCAGGAGGATGCGGGGTGGCAGTCTGCCCTTCCCTATCCGGAGGACGTGCATTAGTCTTCATGCTGGTGGTTTGCCGTGGTTGACTCAACAGCAAGGGGTGGTGGTGGTCCCTGCACGGTCATGGCGCTGTGGTTGTGCAGGGGTGCGCGGGTCAGTGGAGTTGCTTGCATGAGAGTGGTGGTGTCGATGATCCGAGCGAAAGCTTGGCCGGTTCTTGCTGGCCGGCGGCGGCGGCGCCCGTGGGCGTCGCTCTCGGGTCAAGATCTTTGAGAGAAAGTCATGATCCTGGTTGGAGAAGGTGGCGGTGTCGTCTTCAACGTCGTATTCCCTCTTGGGGGCGCCTTCTTGAAGATCTTGGTCCCATTTGTGATTCCTGCAGGCTGGATGTGCAGTACATTGCGGACGGCAGGTGTCCGACCGGCGATGAGGTGGTGTGGTGTTGGGGAATGTAGTAATTTCGAAAATTTTCCTACGCACATGCAAGATCATGGTGATGCATAGCAACGAGAGGGGAGCGTATCGTCTACGTACCCTTGTAGACCGTAAGCGGAAGCGTTATGAGAACGCGGTTGATGTAGTCGTACGTCTTCATGATTCGACCGATCCAAGTACCGAACGTACGGCACCTCCGAGTTTAGCACACGTTCAGCTCGATGACGTCCCACGAACTCCGATCCAGCAAAGCTTTGCGGGAGAGTTCCGTTAGCACGGCGGTGTGATGACGGTGATGATGTTTCTACCGACGCAGGGCTTCGCCTAAGCACTACTATGATATGATCGAGGTGGACTATGGTGGAGGGGGGCACCGCACACGACTTGGAACAATCAACTTGTGTGCCTTTGGGTGCCCCCCCCCCTGTCGGTGTCAAAACCGGTGGATCTCGGGTAGGGGGTCCCGAACTGTGCGTCTAGGCCGGATGGTAACAGGAGGCAGGGGACACGATGTTTTACCCAGCTTCGGGCCCTCTTGATGGAGGTAAAACCCTACGTCCTGCTTGATTAATATTGATGATATGGGTAGTACAAGAGTAGATCTACCACGAGATCAGAGAGGCTAAACCCTAGAAGCTAGCCTATGGTATGATTGTATGTTATGGTTCTTGTCCTACGGACTAAAACCCTTCGGTTTATATAGACACCAGAAAGGGTTAGGGTTACACAAGGTCGGTTACAAAGGAGGAGATATCCATATCCGTATTGCCTAGCTTGCCTTCCACACCAAGTAGAGTCCCATCCGGACACGAGACGAAGTCTTCAATCTTGTATCTTCATAGTCTAACAGTTCGTCCAATGGAGATAGTCTGGCTGTCCGGAGACCCCCTAATCCAGGACTACCTTAGTAGCCCCTGAACCAGGCTTCAATGATGATGAGTCCGGCGCGCAGTATTGTCTTCGGCATTGCAAGGCGGGTTCCTTCTCCGAATACATCACAGAAGAATTTGAATACGAGGATAGTGTCCGACCCTGCAAAATAAGTTACACATTCCACCGTAGAGAGAATAATATTTCCACAGATCTAATTTGCTGGCTTGTTTTTGCAGCATGACGTTATGTCATGGCCCGGTGATTATTCGAACCATTTCCTTTAACCAGCCCCGCACATAACGCAAGGCAGTTTTTTGACATGTCTTGTCAAAGCAGAGATCGTGTCCCCTTATTACGGGATTCTCATCAATACGGGTGTGGGTAACCCAACCGCGCCATCAATTGCGGCGCTTGGGGGATAAGCGAGTTTTACCAAGCAAGTGGGGATGCTTAGTTTCATCCGCCCATATAAAGGGATAAGGATTCACCTTTCTATCCACGCCTTCTTCCTCCTTTGCTCATCCGTTTTCGCACACTCGAGCTCCAGCGCCCAAGTCCACACTTCCACCTCAACCTTATCCAACCATGTCTGGAGTGGGAGGCAAGTGGATGGTCTCCTCCATCACGAAGGGAGACATCAAGAAACTGAGGAGAGCCGGATACCTGCCCGACGACATCGCGCACCGGCTCCCAGATGAGGGGCAGCTCATCCCCACCCCCAGGCCCCATGAGAGGGTATTATTCCTCACCCATTTCCTCCGTGGACTAGGATTCCCTCTCCATCCATTCGTCCGCGGGCTCATGTTCTATTACGGCCTGGATTTCCACGATCTGGCCCCGAACTTCGTCCTCAACATCTCGGCGTTTATCGTCGTGTGCGAGGCCTTCCTCCGCATCAAGCCCCACTTCGGCTTATGGCTGAAGACCTTCAATGTCAAGCCGAAGGTGGTGGGCTGCCGCCAGGCGGAGTGAGGAGGCGCCATGGTGGGCAAGATGCCCAACATAACATGGCTTGAGGGCTCCTTTGTGGAAACCATAAAGGGGTGGCAATCGGGGTGGTTCTATATCACCGAGCCGCGCGACCCTGCATGGGCAGCGGCCCCCGAGTTCCGATCTGGCATCCCCATGCGGCTCACCTCCTGGAAAGAGAAGGGCCTGTCCTGGGGTAGTTCGAAAGAGCTGACCGGACTCCAAACATGTATTCAAAACATGGTGGACAAGAAGCTCAAGCTTGTCAACATAGTCCAAGTTATGCTCATCCGCCGGATACTCCCATGCCAACAACGGGAGTTCAACTTGTGGGAGTTCAATCCGGCGCAGCATCGAACTCTGAACAGGCTCTTCGACACGACTCATGAAGACGCCTGGAGGGTTCTGTTCAAAAGTGCAGAGGTCCCCCCCCCTATTACAGAGGATCGTGGATTCAGCGCGAAGCACCAAGCCAGTGCGGTAAGCTACTTTACCTTTCACAGGATACTTATTTTTTCATATAGATTGACTCTATGCGAGATCTAAACTCCCGTACCTTTGACAGGACTGGCAGAAGATGGCCGGACAGATCGACTGTCCGGCACCTTTGCCCGAAGGCCCCGCAGACGCTCTTCTGGCGAAGATGTTGACTCCAGCCCCTTATACGGTGCTGGAGAAGACCAAGAAGGCCAAGGGAACTCGAAAGAGTTCCCGACGCCAGGCGTCGTCGGACTCACCGTCCGATGACTCTGCGGCGCACTCTTCCCTCGAAGACGAGGAAGAAGAAGAAGAAGATGCTCCCCCACCGACTGGGGGAGATAGGAAAAGGAAGGCCGCCCCAACTGGGGGGGCCGAAGGGTCCAAGAAGGGAAGAACTCTCCTTCCGGACAGCTCCATCACCGCCGACGAAGGCGAAGAAGAGTGGTTGCCCAGGGCCAAGCCCCCAGGGAGATCGTAAGTATTCAGATACCAAAGTAACCCATAGGATTCCTTTGTCGCACTGCTTTCCCTAATGCCGAACAAAATTATGCAGGCCGCCCCGAGCCAGTATCGATGTATCGTCGGACGGCACCTTGGGCTTGTCGGACATGGATAGCGATCCAGTCCCGACCGCCACCTCACCTCATCCTGCCGACGACGCCGAGGTGTTGCCTCAAGGCGACCTTCCGGACTCTGGGAGCAGAGGGGACGGGGCCCCTGAGAGCTCCGAGTTCGGCCCTCAGCCGAACACCGCGTCGGAACCTCCAACGGTTCCAGGCTCGGGCAGGCGGCCTCCTTCTAAAAGGGGAAAGACGCCTGTGCCGGTGACCTCTGTCCATCCAGAGGCGCCGGACAATCTGCTGGAAGCGCTCGCTTCCATCGACGAGGAGCACCGCACTATCATGAGTGTGGTGATCCAGAAGGTTCAGTCCTCCAAGAGCGGATTGACTGAAGCCTGTGCCAGCCTTCTAACAGGCTTTGAGGTAAGTGTTTTAAAATGTAGTAGAAATATTACCGTATAGACAGTAGCCCCTGATGCTTTGTTCAGTGTTCACAAAGAAAAGCCGAACAGAGGATCAAATAATATTGCAGGAGTCTAATATAAGTATGTCAATATGCGTATGCAGGCTTCGCTGCTGGCGTCTGCCGCACTGACTGCGGAGATTGCCGTACTGCGGAGATTGCCTTGTCAAGAGGCATCTCGAGGAGAACAAGGGTAAGTAATACCCTGTCTATAGAAATGTATATATAAAAAAGGTCGCGATTGCAAAATGACAGGATCATTGTATGTTTGCCAGGGGCCACAACCGAGGTGGCGACCCTGAAGCAAGCGCTGACCAAGGCCGAAGATACAGCAGCCAAGGAGCGCACTGAGCGAGAGAAGCACGAGGCTCGGGTGGGCGAGGTGCAGCAAGAGCTCCAGGCTCTTGTGGCGAAGCACGAGGCGTTGGAGCTACTCCAAGACACGAGAGTCTGAGCTTGCCGCGGCCCTCGAGAGTGTAAAAGCTGCCAAGGTCGAAGCCCAAAAGGCCCTCCAAGAGATCGACGCGATGAAGAAGATAGCAGCGGGTAAGGCTTTCTATATGCAAAGCAAGCATGTAAAAGTAAATTACCGATTACTTACCCGGATCCGGAGCTCTTCAGGAGCATTCGTAGATTTGCCCTGCAGTGTGTCCGATGCCGCACAATTTTACCAGGCCGAGGACGGAAGCTCGACGGAGAAGCTGTTCTGGTCTCAGTATGCTGAGGCCGAACATCCAGTGCCAATGAGCGACCAGCTGAAGCAGATGCTCGAGCTACATAAGGCGGCCGAGCAAGCCATGAAGAGCTTTATAGTCTGGCTGTGGCCTGGCGACGCCCTTCCGAACAGCTTCTTCGGCCTGGTGAGGCGGCTTGTGGATGCCTGCCTGCGGCTGGAGGTCGTCAAGCGATCTGTCTGCATTGAAGGTGCACGTCGGGCTTTCGCCCGTGTGAAATTGCAGTGGGTCAAGCTAAACACCGTGAAGCTGATCATGGAGGGGCCGCCAGAGGGCAAGGAGCACCGCCACCCCCAGATGTACTACGAGGGTGTTCTGCCGGGTGCCCGTCTCATCGCGGACGAGTGTTCAAAAGATGTAATATTTGAGTAAACTTGCTCGTTTTATCCTGTATTTATGAAAACATGTTTCATATGCGCTATGCAACGCTTGTTTGAATTTAAAATATTACCTTCTGTTTGGTTGTTTATCCAATCTGAGAGATGGCTAGTCCTCGGCTTCTGCCCCCATGCCACGAGTGCTGGGGGTGTTCGGGATAAACCTGAGCACTCTTGTTCCCATTGTTGGGTCCTTCGAGGGAGGTGCTCAGCACAACAAACAAGGCAATCAGACTATAATGCGTTATCACTCTCACTTAGCCATAGAATTCTATAATTTTAAATTTTGGCGAAGCCCCTGGTATTCAGAAGGCCGAATTCGGGGCGCGATACACGCCTGTAAGCCGGACAGGGCCGGCCCCTCGCCCTAAGCGGCATAAGTCTTTAGGGACTTGAAAAACCTCGCCGAACAGTGACCAGTCTCTTGCCTTATCATGACAGTCAGTTTTAGCTTTCTCTACTGAGGTGCTAAGCCCGGCAGAACCGGGGCACAATCGCAGTAGTTCTCCTAGCGCTACCTTAGCCGATAGAGCGGAACGTAAGGTACCAAAACATAGGAGCCGGGCAAACCCGACATTTGACCAAAGACATGATTCAGAGCTGATGCACATAATGCTATAAGTTCAGGGTGCCGCACTTGTGAAAGTGTTCGGACTTTTCACACCACATTGTGGGGTACGTAAGCCCCTGGTGTATTGGCCATACCATAGTGTACGGTTGCAAGGCGTCATTAATGAACACATAGATATATATATATAACAAGAATGCAATAATAGTCGTAATATCATGCATTGTTTATTAAAAAATTGCGTTAAAGCAGAGTGATACAAATAGTGAGATAAGCAAGGAGTGGGACTATGTCCCTTCCAAGGGCAAACTGAGGAATGATATTAAATTGAATATTTCACTCGTTACTGTAATCAACCTGGGAATTCCGTGGTATGACGTAGCTGTCTGCCTCCTTGGTTGCTGCATCGTGTGCTCGGCAATAGTGCTGCCGGACAGTGTTTCCAGAGATTAAGGTCCTAAAAGAAAAAGAAAAGTAACCAAACGGGAAGCCCCTAGTGCGGTTTAGGCCGCGCCTTGGGGCGTGCCGCAGTTGTGCCCCCCTCCCCACCTGTGCCCATGGTATTTTTAATGCGTAATTATGTACGCACGGCACGAGTTTCGCCGCTGGGCTGTGATTGGGGTGGCCGCCGTATTGCTACGCGAGCTCAGATCGTGCCAGGCGGTCTATTTGCCGATTGCCTCGAGCGCACTTGAAGGTGTCCGGGCTTTGAAGCGCCGAACTAGTTGATTGCCTTGAGAGGCTGCTTTGTGCTTTTGCTGCGAGGGCCGCGGTGTGCTCCTCTGTTGGGAGAGAGCACTCTGTGTTTCCATTGACTGTAATAACTCCGCGAGGTCCTGGCATCTTGAGCTTGAGGTATGCATAATGCGGTACCGCATTGAATCTAGCAAATGCGGTTTGCCCGAGCAGCGCATGATAACCACTGCGGAATGGGACTATATCGAAGATTAACTCTTCGCTTCGGAAGTTATCCGGGGATCCGAAGACCACTTCCAATGTAATTGAGCCTGTGCAATGGGCCTCTACACCTGGAATGACGCCCTTAAAGGTTGTTTTTGTGGGTTTGATCCTTGAGGGGTCTATACCAATTTTGTGCACTGTGTCCTGATAAAGCAGGTTCAGGTTGTTGTCGCCATCCATAAGGACTCGAGTGAGGTGAAATCCGTCGATGATTGGGTCTAGGACCAGTGCGGCAAATCCGCCATGACGGATACTAGTGGGGTAGTCCCTGCGATCGAAGGTGATCGGACAGGAGCACCAAGGGTTGAACTTTGGGGCGACTGGCTCCAACGCATATACGTCCCTGAGCGCACGCTTCCGCTCCCTCTTGGGGATGTGGGTTGCGTATATCATGTTCACCGTCCGCACTTGCGGGGGAAACCTCTTCTGTCGTCCAGTGTGCGGCTGCCGGGGCTCCTCCTCGTCATCGCTATGCGGCCCCTTGTCCTTGTTTTCAGCGATTAACTTGCCGGCCTGCTTGAACACCCAACAATCCCTGTTGGTGTGATTGGCTGGCTTGTCTGGGGTGTCGTGTATTTGACACGAGCGATCGAGTATACGCTCCAAGGTGATAGGACCCGGCGTACTTTGTTTGAATGGCTTTTTCCACTGACCGGGTTTAGAGCCTTTGAATCCGGCATTGACTGCCGTATCCTCAGTATTTTTGCTGTTAATGCGGCGCTTATGCTTGTTGTGATGTGACCTGCTATTGCCGTCCTTGGTATCTGAGGTACCATGGTTCTTTGATATGTTATTACTGGGAGCCGGCCAGCTGTCTTCTCCCTCACAAAAGCAGGTCATGAGCGTCGTGAGAGCTGCCATAGATTTCGGCTTTTCCTGACCAAGGTGCCAGGCTAGCCACTCGTCTCGGATGTTGTGTTTGAAAGCCGCTAAGGCCTCCGCATCTGGATGGTCAATGATTTGATTTTTCTTTGTAAGGAACCGAGTCCAAAATTGCCTGGCTGACACTTCTGGTTGCTGAATTATGTGGCTCAAATCATCGGCGTCTGGTGGTCGCACATAAGTGCCCTGAAAGTTGTCGAGGAATGCGGCTTCCAGATCTTCCCAACAGCTAATGGAGTCCGCTGGCAAGCTGTTAAGCCAATGCCGCGCTGGTCCTTTGAGCTTTAATGGGAGGTATTTGATGGCGTGTAAGTCATCACCGTGGGCTATGTGGATATGGAGGAGGAAGTCCTCAATCCATACTGCGGGATCTGTTGTGCCGTCGTATGATTCAATATTTACAGGTTTGAAACCTTCTGGGAATTGATGTTCCATTACTTCGTCTGTGAAGCATAAGGGGTGTGGGGTGCCTCTGTATTGGGCTATATCGCGACGCAGCTCGAATGGGTCTTGCCCGCTGTGTTCGGCCCGGCCGGATTTGCTTTTACTGTATCCGGCATGACGTTTGTTGTCTCGCGGAGTGGTGCGCCCTTGTGATCCGTAGATCGATCTTGAATGCTTTGCCTTGTCCTCCAATATGTCTCGTAGGTCTGGCGTATCTCCCCATGCCTTTTTATTTGAATGGCGTTGGGGTGGAGGCTGAGCTTTTGGCTGGAATGCCTCTCTATCGCGGCCACGAGGTGGCCGATCAGCCGTATCATACGCTTCTTCCTCCAGTCGGGGTAGTAACCTGCGCCTTGGGTAACTCTTGGAGGGGGGCTCGTGTTTATATTCCTCGGCCGCGAGGACTTCAGTCCATTTGTCAGCTAGCAGATCTTGATCAGCTTGAAGCTGCTGCTGCTTTTTCTTCAGGCTATTTGCCATGGCCATAAGCCGGCGCTTGAAGCGCTCTTGTTCGACGGGATCCTCTGGGACGGCGAATTCATCGTCACCGAGGCTTGCCTCGTCTTCGGAGGGGGGGATGTAATTTCCATCCTCCTCCTCTTCGTCTGCCGCTCTCTCATGAGAGCTGGCTCCTTCATTCTCCTGCTCTAAATCTTGCTGGAGGGGATTGTTGTTGTCTTGGGCACTATCTGAAGTGTTATTATCTCCTGTGCCAGTATCACCACTTTTGCTTTGGCAGGACTTAGAGCGGCGCCGCTGACGTCGGTGTTTGGGTTGCTTCTTGGAGGGGTCATCCTCCGCTATCCCGTCGCCATTGCCTTCTTTGGGTGTATCCACCATGTATATGTCATATGACGAGGTGGCTTTCGAGTGCCCTATAGGCGCTGGTTCATGTTCGTCTCCGACATCGTCGTCCATACCGTCGATGTCTTCGGAGTCGAAGTCAAGCATGTCGGTTAAATCATCGACAGTGGCTACGAAGTGGGTGGTGGGTGGGCGTCGAATTTCTTCGTCGTCCGCATCCCAATCCTGTTGGCCATAATCCGGCCAGGGCTCTCCTGACAAAGAGAGAGACCTTAGTGAATTCGGAATGTCGCCGAAGGGCGAGTGCTGAAAGATATCCGCGGCGGTGAATTCCATGATCGACGCCCGATCGGATTCGATTGGCAGGGGCGCGGATGGTTCGGAGTCCGGAAAAGAGTCCGACACCTTGGAATCACGGGCTGCGCAGAGGTTTAGGCTGGTGTTCGGCTCGATCGCCGTTGAGACTGCAGTCCCTGAGGCGGTGTTTAACCACCTGTCCTCGACTAGCACAGTTGGCTCTGAGCTAAGGGTCGGAGCTGATGCGGGCGCAACCTCTGGGGTACTGTTCGGCGGCAGAGCTAGGTCATACCCATCGCGACAGTGCGGCGCGCCCGGCTGTGGCTCGAATCCCTCGAAGATCAAGTCTCTACGGATGTCGGCCGTGTAGTTCAAGCTTCCAAATCTGACCTGACGGCCAGGGGCGTAGCTTTCAATCTGCTCCAGATGGCCAAACGAATTAGCCCGTAGTGCAAAGCCGCTGAATACGAAGATCTGTCTAGGGAGAAAAGTCTCACCCTGGACCGCATCGCTATCGATGATAGTAGGAGCCATCAAGCCTAACGGCGACGACATAGAGGAACTCTCAATGAAAGCACCAGTGTCGATGTCAAAACCGGCGGATCTCGGGTAGGGGGTCCCGAACTGTGCGTCTAGGCCGGATGGTAACAGGAGGCAGGGGACATGATGTTTTACCCAGGTTCGGGCCCTCTTGATGGAGGTAAAACCCTACATCCTGCTTGATTAATATTGATGATATGGGTAGTACAAGAGTATATCTACCATGAGATCAGAGAGGCTAAACCCTAGAAGCTAGCCTATGGTATGATTGTATGTTATGGTTCTTGTCCTATGGACTAAAACCCTTCGGTTTATATAGACATCGGAGAGGGTTAGGGTTACACAAGGTCGGTTACAAAGGAGGAGATATCCATATCCGTATTGCCTAGCTTGCCTTCCACGCCAAGTAGAGTCCCATCCGGACACGAGACGAAGTCTTCAATCTTGTATCTTCATAGTCTAACAGTCCGGCCAATGGAGATAGTCCGGCTGTCCGGAGACCCCCTAATCCAGGACTCCCTCACACCACCGTCCCCACCCGAGCCCCTTCGATCGCGCCCCCGCCCCCGTATATAAAGGAGAAAGGGGGAAGGCCGGCCGGCCTTGGTTCGCCCCAAAGAGAGGAGGAATCCTCCTCCTAGTAGGAGTAGGATTCATCCTTTCCTAGTCCTAGTAGGAGGGGGAAGGGGGAAATAAAGAGAGGGAGAGGGAAAGAGGGGTCGCGCCCCTTCCCCTAGTCCAATTAGGACTCCTCATGGGAGGGGGCACGCCACCTCCTGGGCTGCAGCCCTCTCTCTCCCCTCAGGCCCACTAAGGCCCAATACTTCCCCGCGGGGTTCCGGTAACCCCTTCGGCACTCCGGTTTTCTTTGCAATCATCCGAGATCACATCCGGGACTCCGAACTACCTTCGGTACATCAAAACACATAAACTCATAATACCTATCGTCACCGAACTTTAAGCGTGCGGACCCTACGGGTTTGAGAACTATGTAGACATGACCGAGATTCGTCTCCGGTCAATAACCAATAGCGGAACCTAGATGCTCATATTGGTTCCAACATATTCTATGAAGATCTTTATCGGTCAAACCGCATAACAACATACGTTGTTCCCTTTGTCATCGGTATGTTACTTGCCCGAGATTCGATCATTCATATCCTCATGCCTAGTTCAATCTAGTTACCGGCAAGTCTCTTTACTCGTTCCGTAATACATCATCCCGCAACTAACTCATTAGTCACAATGCTTGCAAGGCTTATTGTGATGTGCATTACCGAGAGGGCCCAGAGTGTAACACCCACAATGCGGCTATATCTCCCACGTGTCGGGGCATGACTTAGAGGCATAGCTGCATGGTAGGTTTGTCACAAGAGGGGTAATCTTCACACATCCCATGTACTGAATAAGAAAGGGCTAAAGAGTTGGCTTACAACCGCCACTTCACACAAATACAAGTTAAACATACATCATCCAGAGTACAATCAAGGTCCGACTACGGAACCAAAATAAAAGACGGAACCAAAATAAAAGAAGACAACCCCAAATGCTAGATCCCCGATCGTCCCAACTGGGCACCACTACTGATCAACCAGAAAAGACACAAAACAACGATCAAGATCTTCATCGAGCTCCCACTTGAGCTAGGTTGTGCCACATGCACTGGTATCATTGGCACCTGCAACTGTTTGGAAGTATCTGTGAGTCACAAGGACTCAGCAATCTCACACCCGCGAGATCAAGACTATTTAAGCTTATGAGTAGGATAAGGTAATGAAGTGGAGCTGCAGCATGCACTAAGCATATATGGTGGCTAACATACGCAAATAAGAGCGAGAAGAGAAGCAATGCAACGGTCGTGAACTAGAAGTGATCAAGAAGTGATCCTGAGTCTACTTACGTTCAAGCATAACACAAGAAGCGTGTTCACTTCCGGACTCCGTCAAGAAGAGACCATCACGGCTACACGCGCGGTTGATGCATTCTAATTAAGTTAAGTGTCAAGTTCTCTACAACCGGACATTAACAAATTCCCATCTGCCACATAACCACAGGCACGACTCTCGAAAGATTATACCCTGCAGGGGTGTCCCAACTTACCACATCACAAGCTCTCACGGTCATCGAAGGATATTCCTTCTCCCGGGGAGACCCGATCAGTCTCGGAATCCCAGTTACAAGACATTTCGACAATGGTAAAACAAGACCAGCAAAGCCGCCCAATGTGCCGACAATCCTGATAGGGGCCACACATATCTCGTTCTCAGGGCAACACCGGATAGGTCAAGCTACGAGTAAAACCAGCCCTCAAGTTGCCCCGAGGTGGCCTGGCAGGCTGCCCAGTTTGGACCAACACTTAGAGAAGCACTGGCCCGGGGGGTTAAAATAAAGATGACCCTCGGGTTGGCCGACCCAAGGGAAGGGTAATAGGTTGTTAGGCAAATGTAAAACCAAGGTTGGGCCTTGCTGGAGGAGTTTTATTCAAAGCAAACTGTCAAGGGGTTCCCATAACACCCAACCGCGTAAGGGATGCAAAATCAAGGAACATAACACCGGTATGACGGAAACTAGGGCGGCAAGAGTGGAACAAAACACCAGGCATAAGGCCGAGCCTTCCACCCTTTACCAAGTATATAGATGCATTAATTAAATAAGAGATATTGTTATATCCCAACATAACCATGTTCCAACATGGAACAAACTTCAGCTTCACCTACAACTAGCAATGCTAGAAGAGGGGATGAGCAAAAGAGGTAACTTAGCCAAACAACGGTTTGCTAGGAAGGTGGGTTAGAGGCTTGACATGGCAATATGAGAGGCATGATATAACAAGTGTTAGGTAGCGCGACATAGCGATAGAACGAACAACTAGCAAGTAAAGATAGAAGTGATATCGAGGGTACGGTCATCTTGCCTGAGATCCCGTGAGGAAGATGAACGAGTCCATGAAGAAGACAAACGGACGTAGTCGAGCGAATCCTCACAACTCCGGAACGGAACCGGAGCTAACGAGAGAAGCAACCCGAAAAGAAGCAAACAACATAGTAAACAACCACCACATAAACATGGCATGATGCACAACCAAGTATGATGCATGTCCGGTTTAATGAGGCATGGCATGGCAAAGTGCACAAACAATAGTACAAATTAAGTGGAGCTCAATATGCAACGAGTTGCATATTGACGGAACACCACATTCAATCATTTAGTTCACTCTCGTTTATGTACCCAACAATATTAAATGTTGTTAAACATGGAAAGAGGTGCAGCATATTAAAAACTACCTATCTAGACAAGTTTAAATGAGGTCGGAACAACAAGCAACGAGCCCGGAAAAATCCTCATGTGCATATTTTAGGTTTAGTAATGTTCTTCCCTAAACACAATTTTAGAGTTGTTAAACATGCAAAGTAAGTGAATCATGTTATTCTATGCATTTTTCTGCCCCAAATACATATAAAGTTTATTAAATTTGGAGCTACGGTTATTTAGTTATGAAATAAAGCATTTTAGCATGGCATTGGAGCAAATTAGTGCAAACAGTAGTTTAAACATTTTAAACATAGGTGAAAGTGTCATATTATGAAACTACACAAAATTCTAAGCATTTTTCATATATAAAGTTTTTACATGGGATGCACGGTTGGTGAGTTAGGATATGCATGAAGTATAAGGGCTTTTCTATAAAACAGTCATTCTCTCGAAAATAGCTAAATTGCAGAACCTAAAAAAACTACATGGGCCGGATCTGGAACAGGGGCCGAACAGGGCAGGCACTAGGGCAGCTCACCCATGGGCCAAATCCCGGTTAGTGCAACGGTTGGAGGAGACTGGTTGCTGGGCTGCTCCTGGCTTGAGGCCCAGGACGCGGTTCAGCGGCTGGCGGACGAGCGAGTCAGCGAGGCAGGGTGTCTCCCTCTGCTCGATGCAGCGGTTGGACCGAGCGTTGATGACGCATGGGATGAAGACGGCATGAGGAACAGCGGGGAACGAAGGGGCGTCGCCGGAGGCGGCAGGGTCGGCGGATCCAGGGCATGGTTTTCGAGGAGGGGCTCGCCGGATCCGCGGTGGCAGGGGCTAGAGGCCAACGAAGCTCGGGCAGTCAACCATGGCAGCGTCGTGGGGCTCCTGCTCAAACAGAGAGGCAGAGGGGCGAGAGGGAGAGAGAAGACGAAAGGAAGGGGAAGGGAAGCAGGACCAACCGGAAGGTGCGGCGGCGGCTGCTACTGGTTCAGTGGTAGACGTTGTCGCCGGCGATGTAGGGAGGCACGAGGAGGCAGGGATCGGGCGCTAGATCGGGAGCTCAGGAACTCCTCGCTCTGGGGAACGAGGGGAGCGGGAGGCTGTCGGGACAGATGGCTGACCAGCGACCGTTGGATCAGGGATCCGACGGTCCGGAGGGAATTGGGTGGATCTGAGCGGCTCGGTGGATTGGGTGGATCTGAAATGAGGAAAGAGGTGGTTGGTGCGGTGCTGGATCCGAGGAGGGTGGCGGCGCAGGAGGGGCAAGGAAGAAGAATAATAGAATCAAGGAGTTGCGGAGGGAGGATGGCTCGGTGGTGGCGGAGGGACACGAGTTAACTAATTATGTGCGCTATTTTTTCAGGATCTGTTCACTTCCAAACAAAGCACTTGGATGGCTGAATTGGCACAAAAGGTTCAGGCGTGGGTCACACCGCAAATGAATGAGTGCCTTATGAAAGAGTTCACCAAGGAGAAAATCAAAGCTGCCCTAGATCATATTGGAGATCTGAAAGCACCGGGGCCAGACGGGATGCCCTCCTTGGTGTACAAAAAACACTGGGGAATGATGGGAGAGAGGATAGTCAAGGAGGTGTTGCACATTCTTAACGGTGGACCGATACCGGAGGGCTGGAATGATACATATGTGGTACTAATCCCCAAGGTGAAGAACCCAAGCAGAATTAAGGACTTGAGGCCAATTAGCTTATGTAATGTGCTCTACAAACTTGTGTCGAAGGTGCTAGCCAACAGACTCAAGCTCATCTTTCCATAGGTTATCCAGAAAATCAGAGCGCGTTTGTCCCCGGACGTTTGATCATAGACAATGTGCTTATTGCATATGAGCTCTCCCACATGCTGTTAAATAAGAGGAAAGGGAAGGGTGGCTATGCAGCAATCAAGGCGGACATGAGTTAAGCGTATGATAGAGTCTAATGGATCTTCCTACAAGTGATGATGGAAAGATTGGGATTCTGCCAGGAGTGGATAGGGCTGATTATGAAGTGTGTTAGCACTGTCCGATACCAAATAAAAGTTAATGGTAGCCTGACGGAGCATTTTGTGCCAACCCGAGGACTACGGCAAGGAGACCCACTCTCGCCATATTTGTTTGTCATTTGCGCAGAGGCTTTGTCTGCGCTGTTGCAAGATGCCGAGAGAAGAGGGAGATTGGGTGATGTATGGGTGTGCCAAGGAGCACCAGCCATCACCCACTTGTTCTTCGCGGATGACTCTGTTCTAATGATCAAAGCTACTAGAGAAGAGGCTACTGAACTCAAGGGAATCCTTGATCTATATGAGGATTGCTCTGGCCAGTGCATAAATAAGGAGAAGAGTGCAATCATGTTTAGTGCTAATACCCCGGCAGAACACAAAGAGAGTGTGAAGAGGTGTGTTGGCATTTCATCTGAAACTTGGAATGAGCACTATCTCGGCCTACTTGTGTATGTGGGGCGGTCCAGGAAACAGGTCTTTGCATACATTAAGGATGCTATATGGCGCCGTGTATAGGGCTGGAAGGAGAGGCTCTTGGACAAAGTTGGGAAGGAAGTGCTAGTTAAGGCCGTTGCACAAGCCATTCCAACCTATGCCATGTCATGCTTTTACCTTACTAAAACCCTCTGTGAGGAAATTAGCACGCTTATTGGCAGGTTTTGGTGGAGCCAACAGGATAATGAATCCAAGATCCAATGGATTGGATGGCCGAAACTAACTAAGGCGAAAGCGCACGGGGGCCTAGGATTTCAGGATATATATACTGCTTCAACATTGCTATGTTATCACGGCAAGTTTGGAGGTTGATTCAATGTCCTGACAGTCTATGTGCGCAAATACTGCAGGCCAGGTATTACCCAGACGGCAATATTTTCAGAGCTGAACCAAAAGAGGGTATCTCGTACACTTGGAGGAGTCTACTGAATGGGCTGGACCTTGTCAAGCAGGGGTACATATGGCGCATTGGCGATGGTCAGAAAGTTAACATCTGGGAGGATCCCTGGTTGCCTAAAGCTTGGTCAAGGAGAGTGCAGACACAATGAAATGGGGTTCTGATCAACAAAGTGCATGAACTGATAAGTCCTGTAACCGGACAGTGGGACGAGCAACTAGTGCGGGACATCTTTATCCCGGAGGAAGCCAACTTGATCCTTGGAATTCCGTTGCGTGATGGTATGCAAGATTTTATTGCATGGCACTTTGATGACAAAGGGGTGCATTCAGTGAAACAAGCATAGAAGCTGAAACTGAAACTGCAGGACATAGCAAGTGGGCTGGATGCAGGGCATAGTGGGGATATCCAGGGATCTTTCAACGCATGTGAAAGCATGTATTGCTGCCGCATATGGAAGATGCCTTGCCAGAACATAATTAGAATGTTCACTTGGCGAGTGGCTCACAACTCACTAGCTACACGGGCCAACTTAGTTTCAAGAGGGATGGAAATCGAGGACTCCCGATGCCTATTTTGTGGGCGGAATGTGGAAGTTGGAGGACATTTATTTGTACGATGCAAGGAGGTGAAGGCAGTGTGGCGAGTCATGGGAATGAAAGCTGTCAGAATGAAGTTAGAGGCCTATAGTTCAGTGGAACCTGTCATGGACTATCTTTGGTCACTGAAGATGGAGGATCGTGCGCAGATTTTGTACTTCTTGTGGGAATGCTGGAATGAGAGGAACCGCATCAGGAAGAATGAAGGAAGGGTAAGGGCAGAGGAGATCGCGCACAGGACATATGTGGCCACCATGGAATATTGGGAAGTTGTCGGAAAACACAAGCAAAATCCGCCAAAGGAGAAGGGTAAATGGAGGCCACCTGAAGAAGATGTGCTGAAGTTTAATATTGATGGGGCTCATGTGCCAGGAAGCTTGGAGTCTGCTTGGGGGGTTGTTGCACGAGACCATACCGGGGAGGTAGTAGCATGCATGGCTGGCAAGCTGAGCATGTATCTGATGCATTCGCGGCAGAGCTACAAAGCGGCAGCGGGAGCAGTGGAGCTAGCTTCACATCTTGGGACGATCCGAATATGTATCAAGACTGATTCCCAGCTCCTGCAAGCGGCCCTACGACAAACGGCACCGAGCTTCTCTGCTTACGCTTCAGCCCTGGAGGACCTGAAGATCCAAATGCGGCTATAGTTCTCAAAATGTGACGTTACTACGTGTAGGAGGGAGGTTAATGGTGCTGTGCATGAACTTGCAAAGCTTGGCTATAGTTGTAATGCTAATGAACCTCGTATCTAGGATGTTGTTCCGCCATCTCTGGCTGGAGTTGTACTAGGCGATATGCCGAACTCGTTCATGTAATAAAGCTATGCTTTGACCCTCAAAAAAAAGATTTGATATGTAGGTGGACTATATATAGAAAAGAGAGGGGAGCTTGGATCATCCGATCAAAATCATATGGACGAAGAAAAATATAGACTAGGGAGTCCAAATGAAAAATTGAGGATGTTTTAGGGACGTTTAGGGATGATCCGGTTCCAACGGTGACGACTATCCGGGTCGGGTTCGGGACGGTTTCGCACATGGGCGAGGGGTCGATGCAATGTGCAAAGAGGGGTTAGGCGAAGGAGGTCAAGTGTGTGGTTGGACTGAGACGAGAAAGGAGGGTTGCAACCCGGCAACCGTTTCCGGAGACCGGAAATGTCCAACGATAGACCGGCTATATTGCCGCTATATATTTAACGGTTGGGCTATCAAACAAGCTCCGAATACGACAAAAATTGACAGGCGGTCTATCTACACTATAATAAGACCGCACGCCAACTTTCAACCCATTCCGAGAACATTTTTATGCCACTTATAAAATAATATTTCGGAGGTGCCACGGGCACGTGCAAGCGTGTCTGGGCTCAGAACGGACAACGGAAAGAACGAGGAGACCGGGACGGATGCAAGTTTTGAAAACAAGATGATGCAATGCACATGATGACATGGCAAGATGCGACACGCAAGCAAATGACAAGGCAACAACAACAAATAACTGGAAGACACCTGGCGCGTCGGTCTCGGGGCGTTACAACACTCCACCACTACAAGAGGATCTCGTCCCGAGATCTAGGATGGCACCAGAGGGAAACAGAAGAGGAAGAGAAGAGGTAAAACTAAGTTGCTTCTTGTACAAATGAGTGAAACCAAAGAACCTTGAGAGGTTGAAAGACATAAGAAAAGGGTTGCAATGGACAAGACGTACATGCAACCACTCCGGTAGAAACGAGATGTACAAGGAACGATAAAGATCAATTACGATAATGCTCTGGTTGGAAAAGGAAGGTAAAGAATATGAACTTGGCAAAATGAAAGCACTTGGATGAGACTCCGGTTAGAAGAGGAATGATAGACACAACACTCCGGTTAAAACAAGATAGAGAAGGAATAAGAATGATATAATTTGGAAAGCACTCCGACTATAGATGGAAGGAATTGAACATGAACTTGACAAGATGAGAGGATACTTGATGAGATCAACAACACACTGCCTCTGGAACTATTGAAAGAATGGCACATGGGGTAAGAAAGATTTCACACGGCACTCCGCTTGGGAAAGGAGGCAAAACTTGATAAGATGAGAGAACTTGAAAAGAGGGCACGACACTTCGGTTGAATGGATAAGCACGAAAAGAACATGGTCCTCACAATCCGAGATGAAGAGTGAAGAGAGAAACATCACAATGCCTCCGGAACAAAAGAATAGAAGTTAGATTGTTGGGATAAAGGGACGGAGAAGAAAATGCCAACTTCTACCACAAATGATCTTGGAAAGCACCCTTCCAAAAAGGTTATAACAAAGTTGTTGGAAAACCAACAACGAAACGAATAAGCTTGTAGTGGATTTATGGAAAAAACGTCTCAAAATAATGAGGTGAAATCCTGCCACAAATGGAAACAATTGCTTGCTTTAGATCGACGAGGAGATGAAAAACTTCTTCCGCCGAGAGGATAGGAGAAAACTTGGATCATAGATAAGCACCATAATAGAAACATTCCTTAGGGAAGGCTTTAGGTGAAATATGACACAAGATAACTCCAACGAAGAGATTGATGGATCTAAAATACATCATTCCTGACAACATGTGAATCATGAAACATGAAGGAAATTGTCAAGAATGATATAACGCCATCTCAAAAGATAATGGTAGCCAGAATTGCACTTTGGAATGCAAGATGAAGAAAACTTGAACTCCTCAAAACAAACATGTGTTGAACACCATGTTTAATTTAGAGTATAGCTTGGCGGATCATAACTTCGAGATAAATCTTGAAGAACGAATTAAGAATGAAAGAAATCCTTGATGAACCACCATGTACAGCCTCCATGAAGAACTTCGGTAACAAAATGATGATAAAAAGAAAGAGAAGTTGAAAACACAAGGTGAAGCCTTGTAATGATTTAGATGGGTGTCGGTGTCAAAACCGGCGGATCTCGGGTAGGGGGTCCCGAACTGTGCGTCTAGGCCGGATGGTAACAGGAGGCAGGGGACACTTTGTTTTACCCAGGTTCGGGCCCTCTCGATGGTGGTAATACCCTACTCCTGCTTGATTAATATTGATGATATGGGTAGTACAAGAGTAGATCTACCACGAGATCAAGGAGGCTAAACCCTAGAAGCTAGCCTATGGTATGATTGTTGTGTATGGAGTTGATTTCCTACGGACTACAACCCTCCGGTTTATATAGACACCGGATAGGGTTAGGGTTACATAAAGTCGGTTACAATGGTAGGAGATCTCGAATATCCGCATCGCCAAGCTTGCCTTCCACGCCAAGGAAAGTCCCATCTGGACACTGGACGAAGTCTTCAATCTTGTATCTTCATAGTCCAGGAGTCTGGCTGAAGGTATAGTCCGGCTACCCGAACACTCCCTAATCCAGGACTCCCTCAGTAGCCCCTGAACCAGGCTTCAATGACGACGAGTCCGGCGCGCAAATTTTCTTCGGCATTGCAAGGCGGGTTCCTCCTCCAAGTCCTTCGTAGAAGATTGTAAACACCAAGAGTAGTGTCCGGCTCTGCAAAATAAGTTTCCACATATTGCCATAGAGAGAATAACATTGACACAAATCTAATCTGCTGACGTATTCCGCAGTGCGTCATCACACTATGGCCAAGTCCTTTACTTGAATCGTTTTTACTTTTCCACCTCAGCATGTTTTGCGAGGCGGTTTCCTTGGCACGTCTTGTCAAAGCAGAGATCGTGTACCCCCCTTACGGGATTCTCATCAATACGGACGTGGGTAACCCTAACCGCGCCATTTATCACGGAGCTTGGGAGGCAAGCGAGTTTTACTAGGCTGGTGGGGATGCACAACCGCATCCGCCCATATAAGGGGATAAGGATCCACCTTTTTACCTACGCCTTCTTCCTCCTTTGCCTATCCATCTCCTGCGCACTCGAGCTCCAGCGCCCAAGCCCGCACTTCCCACCTCAACCTTCTCCAGCAATGTCTGGAGCGGGAGGCAAGTGGATGGTCTCCTCCGTCACGGAGGGCCATGTCAAAAGGCTAAGGAAGGCCAGATACTTGTCCAAAGACATCGCGCACCGGCTTCCCGAGGAGGGGCAGCTTCTCCCCACCCCAAGGCCCCACGAGAGGGTAGTATTCCTTCCCCGCTTTCTCTGCGGACTGGGTTTTCCACTCCACCCATTTGTCCGGGGGCTCATGTTTTACTATGGCCTGGATTTCCACGATCTGGCCCCGAACTTCGTCCTCAACATCTCGGCGTTTATCGTCGTGTGCGAGGCTTTCCTCTGCATCCACCCCCATTTCAGTCTCTGGCTCAAGACCTTCAACGTCAAGCCCAAGGTGGTGCGCGGCAGCCAGGCGGAGTGCGGAGGCGCCATGGCGGGCAAGATGGCCAACGTCCTATGGCTCGAGGGCTCCTTCGTGGAGACCCTGAAGGGGTGGCAATCGTGGTGGTTTTACATCACCGAGCCGTGCGATCCGAAACGGATCGCAGCCCCCGAGTTCCGATCCGGACCCCCCACGCGGCTTATGTCCTGGAAAGAGACGGGCCTATCATGGGGTGACGAAAAAGAGGTGAGCGGATTGCAAACATGCATCCAGTCCCTGGTGAACAAGCCAATCCGGCTTGTTAATGTAATCCAGGTTATGCTCGTCCGCCGGATCCTCCCGTGCCAACAATGGGATTTTAATCTGTGGGAGTTCGTCCCGGCGCAGCACCAAACCCTTAACAGGCTCTTCGACACGACGTATGAAGACGTCTGGAAGGTGCTAACCAAAGGCGCCGAGGCTCCCACATCCGCTTCCGAGGACCGCGGATACAGCTCGCAGCGTCACGCTAGCGAGGTAAGCTATTTTCACCTTTTACAGGATGTTAAGTTTTTTCATAGTTTGACTCTATGCGGGATCTAAACTCCCTTACCTTCGACAGGCTTGGCGGGTGATATCCGGACCGATTAACTGTCCGGCTCCCTTGCCCGAAGACCCAGCCCCCGCTCTACTAGCGAAGCTGCTGGTTCCGACACCTTATGTGGTGCCGGAGAAGAAGGCCAAGAAGAAGAAGGCCACGGGGACTCGAAAGAGTTCCCGGCATATGGTGGCGTCGGACTCGTCGTCCGACGAGTCCGAGACGCACCCCTCCCGTGGAGACGAGAAGGAGGAAGAAGAAACCTCTCCCCCTCCAGCGGGGGGAGGCAAGAAGAGGAAGGCCGCCCCAGTAGGGGGGGCCAAAGGGTCCAAGAAGAGGAAAACCCCTCCACCGGACTATGCCCCCGACGCCAACGAGGGCGAAGAGGAGTGGCCGGATAGGACCAGGCGTCCGGCGAAATCGTAAGTGTTCGGATACCAGAGTAACTCATGATATTCCTTTTGTTGCACAGCTTTCCCTAATGTCGAATATAATCATGCAGCCCGCCCCGGGCCGAACTCAACGAGTCGTCGAGCGGCTCCCTGGATTCATCGGACGTGAACTCAGTTCCGCCCGCTGTCTCCCCCCGCACTGCGGATGACGCCGAAGTGGCGTCGCAACGAGCTCCGGGGCAGGAGGAGGTGGTCCTGGAGGAGCCGCAAGGCGACCTCCCGGACTCCAGGAGTAAAGGGGACAAGACCCCCCAGGGCTCCAAGTCCGGCTTTGTGCCGGACACCGCGCCGAAATCTTCAACAGTTCCGGACCGCGGTAGGCAAACTCCTTCCAAGAGGAGCAAGCCTTCTGAGCCAGCGGCCTCCGTCCAACCGTAGGTGCCGGACAATCTGCTCGAGGTGCTTGACAGCGCCTCCATCGACGAGGAGCACCGTACTATTATGAGTATGGTGATCCAGAAGGTTCAGTCCGCCAAGAGCGGACTGAGTGAAGCTTGCGCTAGCCTCCTAACAGGCTTCGAGGTAAGTAAAAGATATGTAAAAATATTACCGCATAGACAGTAGCCCCTGATGCTCTGTTTGGCGTTCGGGAAGAAAAGCCGAATAGAGGATCTATTAAATTTTGCAGGAGTCTAACAAAAAGAGTCAATATGCGTATGCAGGCTTCACTGCTAGCCACCGCCGCACTGACTGCGGAGGTGGGTGCCCTGAAATAGGGCCTCGAGCGGACCGAGCAAGAGCTCGGCCTTGCCAAACGGCAGCTCAAGGAGAAAGAAGGTAAGAAAATACCTTACAGAAAAAGTGCCTATAGAGAGGCGCGATTGCAAAAAATAACAGGATTGCACTGCTTATTATAGGGGCCACGACTGAGGTGGCGACCCTCAAGCAGGCGTTGTCCGAGGCCGAAAAGAAAACGGCCACGGAGCGCACCGAGCGAGAGAAACTTGGGGCTCAGGTCGGCGAGGTGCAGCAAGAGCTTCAGGCTCTCATGAAAAAACATGAGAGTTTGGAGCTTGAGTCAAAGACCCAAGCGTCCGAGCTCGCGGCGGCCCTTGAGACTACCAAGTCTGCCAAGGCCGAAGCCCAAAAGGCCCTCCAAGAGTTGGAGGATATGAAGAAGGTAGCAGCGGGTGAGGCATTCTTTATGCAAAGCAGAAATATAAAAGTAAACTACTTGTTACTTACCCGAATCCGGAGTTCTCCAGGGGCATTCGCAGATCTTCCCCGCAGCGTATCCGACGCCGCCGCATTCTACCGAGCTGAAGAGGGCAGCTCGACGGAGAAGGTGTTCTGGTCTCAGTATGCTGAGGCCGGACACCCTGTGCCCTTGAGCGACCAGCTGAAACAGCTGGTCGAGCTCCACAAGGCGGCCGAACAGGCCATGAAAGGCTTCATAGTTTGGCTGTGGCCCGGAGAGGCCCTGCCTGGGAGCTACTTCGGGCTGGTGCGGCGGCTGGTGGAGGCCTGTCCAAGGCTCGAGGTCATCAAGCGCTCCGTCTGCATCGAAGGTGCCCGTAGGGCCCTTGCCCGTGCAAAGGTGCACTGGGGTAAGCTAGATGGTGAAAAGCTTGTGAGGGACGGGCCGCCGCCGGGGAAGGAGCATCGCAAGCCCGAGAACTATTACAAGGATGTTCTTGCAGGTGCCCGCCTTGTGGCGGATGAATGTACCAAGGATGTAATTTTTGAATAAACTCGCTCGTTTTTATCCTGTGCGCTGAAAACTTGTTCATATGCGCTAAGCAATGCTTATTGAATTTAAAATATTATTTTCTGTGCGGCCGTTTATCAAAAATTGAGAGATGGCCAATCGTCGGCTTCTGCCCCCATGCCACTAGTGCTGGGGTGTTCGGTGATAAACCTGAGCGCTCTTTTTCCCATGTTTGGGTCCTTCGAGGGAGGCGCTCAGCACGACGAACCAGGCAATCGGACTATAATGCTTGAACACTCTCACTTAGCCATAGAACTTTATAATTTTAAATTTCGGCGAAGCCCCTAGTTCGGAAGACCGAGTTCGGGGCGCTATCCACGCCTTGGCCGGACAGAATCCGGCTCCTTGCTCGAAGCGACATAAGTCTTTAGGGACTCGGAAAACCTCTCGAACAGCGACCGGTCTCTTGCCTCATCATGACAGTCAGTTTTAGCTTTCTCCACTGAGGTGCTTAACCCAGCTCAACCGGGGCACAATCGCAGTGGTTCTCCTAGTGCTACCTTAGCCGATATAGCGGAACGTAAGGCACCAAAACATAGGAGCCGGGCAAACCCAACTATTGACCCAAATCATGATTCGGAGTTGATGCATATAGTGCTATAAGTTCGGGGTGCCGCACTTGTGAAAGTGTACGGACTTCTCACACCATATTAAAGGGTACTGAAGCCCCTGGCGTACTTGTCGTACCACAGTGTACGGGTGCAACATGTCATTAATGAACATATATAAAAGAGAGTAATGCAGAAAATAGACAAAAGCTATGCATTGTTTATAGAGAGGCTATTTATCAAAGCCGAACGATACAAGGAGTGCGATAAGCAAAAAGATATTTGGACTATTCAGTATCTCCTGACCAGGGGCAGGCCGCGGAATTTTATTTAAAACAGGTATACCGCTCGTAACAGAGACCACCTGGGAGTTCCATAATGCGGCATGGCTTGTCTGCCTCCCTGGATCTTGCATCGTTTGTGCGGCAGGAGAATTGCCGAACAGGTCGTCCGAAGTATGGAGTCTTGAAAGTAAGAAAAAATGAAAAAAAAAGAATCCGGCAGCCCCTAGTACATTTTAAGCCGTATTCTGGGCGTGCCGTTATTGTGCCCCTTCCCCTGTGCCCATGGTATTTCAAGGGCATAGTTATGTATGCGAGGTACTGGTTTCGCTATGTCGTGAAAGCTGGGGTTGGGGCCGCATTGCTACGCTTGCTCTGGGTGTGTCAAGCGGTCCTGCTGTGGGTTACTCCGGGCGCGCTTGGCAGTGTCTGGCTTTTTAATAGCCGGACTGGAGAATTGCCTGAGAAGGCTACTTCGTACCTCCACTATGAGAGCCACCGTATGCTCCTTCGTACGGAGGGAGCGTTCGGTGTTTCCGTTGACCGTAATTACTCCTTGAGGGCCTGGCATCTTGAGCTTGAGATATGCGTAGTGCGGCACCGCATTGAACTTTGCAAATGTGGTTCGTCCGAGCAGGGCGTGATAGCCACTGTGAAACGGGACTATATCGAAGATTAACTCTTCACTTCGGAAATTGTCTGGGATCCGAAGACCACGTCAAGTGTTACTGAGCCTGTATAGTTGGCTTCTACACCTGGTATAACGCCTTTAAAGGTCGTTCTTGTGGGCTTAATCCTTGAGGGATCTATGCCCATTTTCCGCACTGTATCCCGATAAAGCAGGTTCAGGCTACTGCCGCCATCCATGAGGACTCTTGTGAGATGAAATCCATCGATGATTGGGTTGAGAACCAATGCGGCGAAGCCGCCATGACGGATGCTAGTGGGATGGTCCCTCCGATCAAAAGTGATCGGGCAGGAGGACCATGGGTTGAACTTTGGGGCGACTGGCTCTATCGCGTATACGTCCCATAGCGCATGCTTCCGCTCCCGCTTGGGAATGTGGGTTGCGTATATCATGTTCACCATTCGCACTTGTGGGGGAAAGCCCTTCTGTCCATTGTTGTTCGGCGGCTTGGGCTCCTCGTCGTCGCTGTGCAGCCCCTTGTCTCTGTTTTCGTCCCTTAACTTGCCTGCGTGCTTGGACACCCAACAATCCCTGTTAGTGTGATTGGCTGGCCTTTCGGGGGTGCCATGTATCTGGCACAAGCGATCGAGTATTCGGTCCAAACTGGACGGGCCCTGAGTATTCTTTTTGAATGGCTTTTTCCGCTGACCGGATTTATAGCCTTTGAATCCGGCATTGACTGCCGTTTCTTCATTGCTATCACTGTTAACGCGGCGTTTTTGCTTATTCCGATGTATCCTGCCACTTTTGTCCTTGGTATCCGAATTATCAGGGTTCTTTGATAAGTTGTTACTGCGAGCTAGCCAGCTGTCTTCTCCCGTGCAAAAGCAGGTCATGAGTGTCGTGAGGGCTGCCATGGATTTCGGCTTTTCCTGTCCCAGGTGCCGGGCAAGCCACTCGTCGCGGATGTTATGCTTGAAGGCTGCTAGGGCCTCTGCGTGCGGACAGTTGACTATTTGGTTTTTCTTTGTTAGGAACCGTGTCCAGAATTGTCTGGCTGATTCCTCTGGCTGCTGAATTATGTGGCTTAAGTCGTCGGCATCCGGCGGTCGCACGTAAGTGCCCTGGAAGTTATCGAGGAATGTGGCTTCCAGGTCCTCCCAAGAACCTATTGAGTCTGCTGGCAAGCTGTTAAGCCAATGTCGGGCCAGTCCTTTAAGTTTGAGCGGGAGGTATTTGATGGCGTGTAGATCATCGCCGCGTGCCATGTGGATGTGAAGGAGATAATCCTCGATCCATACCGTCGGGTCTGTTGTGCCATCGTATGATTCGATGTTTACGGGTTTGAAACCCTCTGGGATTTTATGATCCATTACTTCATTCGTGAAGCATAGCGGGTGTGCGGCGCCTCTGTACTGGGCTATATCACGACGTAGCTCGGAAGCGCTATGTCTGTTGTGTTCGGCCCGGCCGGGTTTGTTGTATCCGGAGTGAAGATCATTGTCACATGCCATAGGGCACCTGCGCGATCCGTAGATCGATCTTGTTTGTCTTGCCTTATCCTCCAGTATGTCTCGCAAGTCGGGCGCATTTTCCCATGCCTTAGTTGAGCGGCGTTGGGGCATGGCTTGGGTGGAGGGCCGAGAGGCCTCTCTGTCGCGGCCGCGAGGTGGCCGGTCTGCCATGTCATGCGCTGGTGATGTAGGTGCTTCCTCCTCTGATCGGGGTAGCGGCCTGTGCTTCGGGTAACTCTTGGAGGGGCGTTCGAGTTCATACTCTCCGGCCGTAAGGACTTCAGTCCATCTGTCAGCTAGCAAATCTTGGGCAGCTTTAAGCTGTTGCTGCTTTTTCTTGAGGCTGCTTGCCGTGGCTAAAAGCCTGCGTTTAAAACGCTCTTGTTCAGCGGGGTCTGATGGTATGACGAATTCATCGTCATCGAGGCTTGCCTCGTCTTCGGAGGGAGGCATATATTTATCATCCTCGTCCTCTCGGTCTGCCGCTCTCTCATGAGGGCTGGCTTCTCCATCTTCCTGTGCCGAATCTTGCTGAGGTGGGTGTTCTTCAGCGTTATCCGGGGTAGTATTATCTCCCGTGCCGGAATCACCGTTTTTGCTTTGGCGGGATTTAGAGCGGCGCCGCTGACGCCGGCGCTTTGGCTGTTTCTTGGGGGCGTCATCCCCCACTGTTCCATCGCCATCTCCATCTTTTGGAGTATCCACCATATATATGTCATACGACGAGGTGGCCTTGCAGCGCCCTACAGGTGTTGGTTCCTGTTCGTCTCCTACATCGTCGTCCATGCCGTCGATGTCTTCGGAGCTGAAGTCAAGCATGTCGGTTAGATCGTCGACAGTGGCTACAAAGTGGGTGGAGGGTGGGCTTTGAATTTCCTCATCGTCCGTATTCCACCCTCGCTGACCGTAGTCCGGCCAGGGCTCTCCTGATAACGAGAGAGACTTAAGAGAATTCAGGATGTCGCCAAAAGGTGAATGCTGAAAGATGTCTGCGGTGGTGAACTCCATTATCGGCGCCCAATCGGATTCGATTGGCAGGGGCGCGGGGGGTTCGGAGTCCAGGGTGGAGTCCGAATCCTCGGAGTCACGGATAGTGCAGAGTGCGGGGCTAGCGTTCGGCTCGATCGCCTCTGAGATCGCAGCCCCTGAGGCAGCATCCAACCGCTGATCCTCGATTGGCGCAGTAGGCTCCGAATCAATGGTCGAAACCGATGCGTATGCGGCCTCCAAGGCGCTGTTCGGTGGCAGAGCTATATCATGCCCATCGTGACAGTGTGGCACGCTTGGCTGTGGCTCGAATCCGTCGAAGATCAAGTCTCCGCGGATGTCGGCCGTGTAGTTTAAACTTCGAAACCTGACCTGATGGCCAGGGGCGTAGCTTTCGATCTGCTCCAGGTGGCCGAGCGAATCGGCCCGCAGAGCGAAGCCGCCGAAGACGAAGATCTGTCCGGGGAGAAAAGTCTCACCCTGGACCGTATCGTTGTTGATGATCGAAGGAGCCATCGGGCCTAAAGGCGACGACACAGAGGAACTCTCAATGAAAGCACCAATGTCGGTGTCAAAACCGGCGGATCTCGGGTAGGGGGTCCCGAACTATGCGTTTAGGCCGGATGGTAACAGGAGGCAGGGGACACTTTGTTTTACCCAGGTTCGGGCCCTCTCGATGGAGGTAATACTCTACTCCTGCTTGATTAATATTGATGATATGGGTAGTACAAGAGTAGATCTACCACGAGATCAAGGAGGCTAAACCCTAGAAGCTAGCCTATGGTATGATTGTTGTGTATGGAGTTGATTTCCTACGGACTACAACCCTCCGGTTTATATAGACACCGGATAGGGTTAGGGTTACATAAAGTCGGTTACAATGGTAGGAGATCTCGAATATCCGCATCGCCAAGCTTGCCTTCCACGCCAAGGAAAGTCCCATCCGGACACAGGACGAAGTCTTCAATCTTGTATATTCATAGTCCAGGAGTCCGGCTGAAGGTATAGTCCGGCTACCCGAACACCCCCTAATCCAGGACTCCCTCAATGGGTCTTCGCGACGATATAATTGAGAGAGCTTGGAACTCCGGGAAAAGAAAAGATGAAACAATTGAAACCGAGAATTTGATGAGCCTCCAGAATAAGGAATTGAATTTACTCGATGAAACAAGAATAAGAATTACATTATGCTTATCCTTCACCAATTTAAATTGATGACAAGCAACGGATTTGGCATACTACTTATTCTCGTAGAAAGGATTAAGAGAGATATAGCGCAAACTTGAGAAAAGTCTTCAACGATCCGCCGGTAGGATTGGAAAGAACAAATGAATTGATATGATAACAAAGGAAGAGAAATCTTGAATGAACCATCGTAAGAATTGAAAAAGAACGAAGAAAATAAAATAAATAAACATCGGGAAGAATTATAAAAAGAACGAAGATCCTTGAGAGAATATAAATACATGAGACCAAATAGATCACGAGCTGATTAGAGAATACTTGAATGATGCACCGGTAAGATTTGGACAAATGTGAGCTGAAAGCTGGAACAAATACTTCTGAGATGATGGGCTCCGGGGAATCAAATTGAGAAGACCCCTGAATTGCTCCGGATGGGTGAAAAGAATTGTCACAATTGAAAACAATTATGAGAGGATGGTATAAAGCTAAAACCATGAGTCTTGAGAGAATGGGTAAGATTTGGAGGAAAAACTCTTCTTCGGTCTTCAAATGTTAAGAATGACGATGCGAATCACCAACATGAATTGTTGAGATACTCCGGGATGAATATTAGAAAGGTTGGACCGACGATGAAAAGAATTTGAAAGATCTTGGAGAAAGACATTTGACTGATGAGAAATCATTCTTACGTCAAACTTTGAAATGAATTTGAGAATAACTCCGGGAAAATTAGAAGAGTTAGGTAAGATCCTCGGAAAAGACCTGTGGTTTAGGGCCCACTCAAAAGAAAACACAGTTGAACGATTACTTGAAAGGGATATTGCACCGGTTGAATTAAATGGCTTGAATGAGATAACAACATCGAAATAGCTTGAACGGATTACGAATACAAACTTGAATCTTCTGGGATATCTTCAGCACTCCAGATAAACATGAATAGCAAGAGGTGGATGATTAAGAGATGCGCCGGAATGAGAAAGCCTTTAAAACAAGGAAAAGAATATGATCAACACTGAAAGCTTGAATTGGATCCACCGGAGAAGAAAAAGAATGGAGAATGATGAACTTGAAGCTTCTTTAGCATCTTCATGAGAATCGCCACGTAAGAACTTTGAAGGAAAAGAATGAAGAAGACTTCCCATCAATAAAATGAATACTTGATTAAGATATCTGAGTCCTTGAAGAAAAAGGGTGGGAGGGCGGGAAAACAAATGCAACTTGGGACGGATGAAACAAACACTGTTGCAAAGAACTAAGAATTTGATCTCGCGAATGTTGAAATGATCGGATCCACTTGAAGAGAAACACGCTGGTTGGAAAAGGATTGACTTGACAATCTTGATTGTCATGAAGGATTAGTATTCACATAGAAATATGAGAATACAGCTTAGGAAAGGTATGGAATCAACACTTGACATTGGAGCAACTCGAATACCAGAAACCAAAACAAAACAAAGGATTTGGCTTGCAGAATAAGCCGGAAACAAACATATGATAGACCCCATATCGTATCATGTGTCTGTAGGAAAGATATTCTAGGAGCTATTTGAATTCCCACTTATAAACTCCCGAAACTTTCTGGTTATGCAATCAGGTGTTGGGGATACAGGGGAAGCATAATATCTCACCCAAACTAACAATTCCTACATCCAGGTGTATCCATCCTTCAACACATAACCAGGAAACCTTCGGAAATTGTGTACCTCAACCTTCGAAAAGCATATGTTATACGAGTTATGGCAATACTCCCAAACTCCCACCCCAGTACTGGGTGGCATCGAGGTTATCTCACCAACAACTAGATAAAAGAGATTTTCGATGTCGGCGAAACTCAGGTATTCCAGAACTGCAACGATAAAATTGTGACGACAACACCTCGGAGCTCAACTCCCCGGGACACTACCGCAACCCCTAAATGTCAGGAGGCACCAAGAACAATGTTCTTGTCACAAGACTATCGGAATGATTCCAAGATACCCGCGTGATCCTACAAAAAAATTGTGAAATTTGAGGAGAGTCAAAACTTCTACGTCGGGAGGCCTCACCAGAGCGACGAAGGGACTGAGGAGTAAAAAGAATCCTACTCTCTGATATATATAATCCTAAGACTCAAAACATTTTGTTCTAGACTCAACAACGTCAACGATTCGATCAAGTAGGGGGCTCCTAAGTCGGGGATGGCTCTAATACCAACTTGTAACACCCACAATGCAGCTATATCTCCCACGTGTCAGGGTACGGCTTAGAGGCATAGCCGCATGGTAGGTTTGTCGCAAGAGGGGTAATCTTCACACATCCCATGTAGTGAATAAGAAAGGGATAAAGAGTTGGCTTACAACCGCCACTTCACACAAATACAAGTTAAACATACATCATCCAAAGTACAATCAAGGTCCGACTACGGAACCAAAATAAAAGAAGACAACCCCAAATGCTAGATCCCCGATCGTCCCAAGTGGGCACCACTACTGATCAACCGGAAAAGACACAAAACAACGATCAAGATCCTCATCGAGCTCCCACTTGAGCTCGGTTGTGCCACATGCACTGGTATCATCGGCACCTGCAACTGTTTGGAAGTATTTGTGAGTTACAAGGACTCAGCAATCTCACACCCGCGAAATCAAGACTATTTAAGCTTATGGGTAGGATAAGGTAATGAGGTGGAGCTGCAACAAGCATTAAGCATATATGGTGGCTAACATACGGAAATAAGAGCGAGAAGAGAAGCAATACAACGTCGTGAACTAGAAGTGGTCAAGAAGTGATCTTGAGTCTACTTTCAAGCATAACACAAGAACCGTGTTCACTTCCCGGACTCCGCCGAGAAGAGACCATCACGGCTACACACGCGGTTGATGCATTTTAATTAAGTTAAGTGTCAAGTTCTCTACAACTGGACATTAACAAATTCCCATCTACCACATAACCGTGGGCACGGCTCTCGAAAGTTTATACCCTGCAGGGGTGTCCCAACTTAGCCCATCACAAGCTCTCACGGTAAATGAAGGATATTCCTTCTCCCGGGAAGACCCGATCAGTCTCGGAAACCCGATTACAAGACATTTCGACAATGGTAAAACAAGACCAGCAAAGCCGCCCGATGTGCCGACAATCCCGATAGGAGCTGCACATATCTCGTTCTCAGGGCAACACCAAATAGGTCAAGCTACGAGTAAAACCAGCCCTCAAGTTGCCCTAAGGTGGCCCTGCAGGCTGCCCGGTTCGGACCAACACTTAGAGAAGCGCTGGCCCGGGGGGGTTAAAATAAAGATGACCCTCGGGTTGGCCGACCCAATGGAAGGGTAATAGGTTGTTAGGCAAATGTAAAACCAAGGTTGGGCCTTGCTGGAGGAGTTCTATTCAAAGCGAACTGTTAAGGGGTTCCCATAACACCCAACCGCGTAAGGGATGCAAAATCAAGGAACATAACACTGGTATGACGGAAACTAGGGCGGCAAGAGTGGAACAAAACACCAGGCATAAGGCCGAGCCTTCCACCCTTTACCAAGTATATAGATGCATTAATTAAATGAGAGATATTGTGATATCCCAACATAACCATGTTCCAACATGGAACAAACTTCAGCTTCACCTGCAACTAGCAACGCTATAAGAGGGGTTGAGCAAAAGCGGTAACTTAGCCAAACAACGGTTTGCTAGGAAGGTGGGTTAGAGGCTTGACATGGCAATATGAGAGGCATGATATAACAAGTGGTAGGTAGCGCAACATAGCGATAGAACAAACAACTAGCAAGCAAAGATAGAAGTGATATCGAGCGTATGGTCATCTTGCCTAAGATCCCGCAAGGAAGAATAACGAGACCATAAAGAAGACAAACGGACGAAGTCGAACGAATCCTCACAACTCCGGAACGAAACCAACCTGGAAAGAAGCAAACAACATAGTAAACAACCACCACGTAAACATGGCATGATGCACAACCAAGTATGATGCATGTCCGGTTTAATGAGGCATGGCATGGCAAAGTGCACAAACAATAGTACAAATTAAGTGGAGCTCAATATGCAACGAGTTGCATATTGACGGAACACCACATTCAATCATTTAGTTCACTCTCGTTTTATGTACCCAACAATATTAAATATTGTTAAACATGGTAAGAGGTGCATCATATGAAAAACTACCTATCTAGACAAGTTTAAATGAGGCCGGAACAACAAGCAACGAGTCCGGAAAAATCCTCATATGCATATTTTAGGTTTGGTACTGTTCTGCCCTAAACACGATTTTAGAGTTCTTAAACATGCAAAGTAAGTGAACCATGTTATTCTATGCATTTTTCTGCCCCAGATACATATAAAGTTTATTAAATTTGGAGCTACAGTTATTTAGTTATGAAATAAAGCATTTTAGCATGGCATTGGAGCAAATTAATGCAAACAGCAGTTTAAACATTTTAAACATAGGTGAAAGTGGCATATTATGAAAGTACACAAAATTCTAAGCATTTTTCATATATAAAGTTTTTACATGTGATGCACGGTTGGTGAGTTAGGATATGCATGAAGTGCAAGGGCTTTTCTGTAAAATAGTCGTTCTCTGGAAAATAGCTAAATTGCAGAACCTAAAAAACTACACAGGCCGAATCTGGAACAGGGGCCGAACAGGGCAGGCACTAGGGCAGCTCACCCATGGGCCAAGGCCCGGTTAGTGCAACGGTTGGAGGAGACTGGTTGCTGGGCTGCTCCTGGCTTGAGGCCCGGGACGCGGTCCAGCGGCTTGCGGACGAGCGAGTCAGCGAGGCAGGGTGTCTCCCTCTGCTCGATGCAGCGGTTGGACCGAGCATTGACGACACGCGGGATGAAGACGGCATGAGGAACAACGGGGAATGAGGGGGCGTCGCCGGAGGTGGCGGGGTCGGCGGATCCAGGGCGCGGTTTTCGAGGAGGGGCTCGTCGGATCCGCGGCGGCAAGGGCTAGAGGTCAACGAAGCTCGGGCAGCCAACCATGGCGGCGTCGTGGGGCTCCTGCTCAAACAGAGAGACAGAGGGGTGAGAGGGAGAGAGAAGACGATAGTAAGGGGAAGGGAAGCAGGACCAACCGGAAGGTGCGGCGGCGCGTGCTGCTGGTTCAGTGGTAGATGTTGTCATCGGCGATGTAGGGAGGCGCGAGGAGGTGGGGATTGATACGTCTCCAACGTATCTATAATTTTTTATTGCTCCATGCTATATTATCTACTGTTTTGGACATTATTGGGCTTTATTATCCACTTTTATATTATTTTTGGGACTAACCTATTAACCGGAGGCCCAGCCAGAATTGTTGTTTTTTGCCTGTTTTAGGGTTTTGAAGAAAAGGAATATCAAACGGAGTCCAAACAGAATGAAACCTTCGGGAACGTGATTTTATCAACGAATAAGACCAGAGAGACTTGGACCCTACGTCAAGAAAAGAAACAGGAGGCCATGAGGTAGGGGGCGCGCCTGCCTACCCTAGGCGCGCCCTCCACACTCGTGGGCCCCCTGTTGCTCCACCGACGTACTCCTTCCTCCTATATATATCCACCTACCCCCAAACAATCACAAACGGAGCCAAAACCCTAATTCCACCACCGTAACTTTCTGTATCTACGAGATCCCATCTTGGAGCCTATTCCGGAGCTCCACCAGAGGGGGCATCGATCACGGAGGGCTTCTACATCAACACCATAGCCCTTCCGATGAAGTGTGAGTAGTTCACCTCAGACCTACGGGTCCATAGTTAGTAGCTAGATGGCTTCTTCTCTCTTTTTGGATCTCAATACAATGTTCTCCCCCTCTCTTGTGGAGATCTATTCGATGTAATCTTCTTTTTGCGATGTGTTTGTTGAGACCGATGAATTGTGGGTTAATGATCAAGTCTATCTATGAACAATATTTGAATCTTCTCTGAATTCTTTTATGTATGATTGGTTATCTTTGCAAGTCTCTTCGAATTATCAGTTTGGTTTGGCCTACTAGATTGATCTTTCTTGCAATGGGAGAAGTGCTTAGCTTTGGGTTCAATCTTGCGGTGTCCTTTCGCGGTGACAGTAAGGGCAGCAAGGCATGTATTGTATTGTTGCCATCGAGGATAACAAGATGGGTTTTCTTCATATTGCATGAGTCTATCCCTCTACATCATGTCATCTTGCTTAAGGTGTTACTCTGTTTTTAACTTAATACTCTAGATGCATGCTAGATAGCGGTCGATGAGTGGAGTAATAGTAGTAGATGCAGGCAGGAGTCGGTCTACTTGTCTCGGACGTGATGCCTATATACATGATCATACCTAGATATTCTCATAACTATGCTCAATTCTGTCAATTGCTCAATAGTAATTTGTTCACCCACCGTAGAATACTTATGCTCTTGAGAGAAGCCACTAGTGAAACCTATGGCCCCCGGGTCTATCTTTGTCATATTGATCTCCTGCTACTTAGTTATTTCCTTTGCTATTTACTTTGCCTTTATTTTACTTTGCATCTTTTATCATAAAAATACCAAAAATATTATCTTATCATATCTATCAGATCTCACTCTCGTAAGTGGCCTTATAGGGATTGACAACCCCTATTTGCGTTGGTTGCGAGGATTTATTTGTTTTCTGCAGGTACGAGGGACTCGCGCGTAGCCTCCTACTGGATTGATACCTTGGTTCTCAAAAACTGAGGGATATACTTATGCTACTTTGCTGCATCATCCCTTCCTCTTTGGGGAAAACCAACGCAGTGCTCAAGAGGTAGCAAGAAGGATTTCTGGCGCCGTTGCCGGGGAGGTCTACGCAAAAGTCAACATACCAAGTACCCATCACATACCCTTATCTCCCGCATTACATTATTTGCCATTTGCCTCTCGTTTTCCTCTCCCCCACTTCACCCTTGCCGTTTTATTCGCCCTCTCTCTCTATCCTCCCTCTCTATTTGCCTCTTTTTGCCCGCTTGCTTTTTGTTTGCTTGTGTGTTAGTTTGCTTGCTTGTCACGATGGCTCTTCCAAAATTTGGTGATCTTCACCTTAAAAGATTAGAAGAGAGCGAAAGCAATGTCAGGAGTTTCATGGTCTTGCAATTTGAACATACTAGTTTCTTCAGAAACGAGCTTAAAGAACAAAAAAGTTTTATGAGTTTTATGAATAAAGAGCTTGACGATATGTCTAAAGAATTCGATGGTTTAAGATCCCAAATTGCTCATCTTGAGAAATTAACTGCTGAAATTTCAGATAAGCAGGCTAGCTTAGTTAATAAGATGGCCGCTAAACCGGATTGCTATGAAAATAAAGTTGAAGATATAAAAGTTATTGATGTGTCCCCTATTAAATCTTTATTTTGCAATATGAATCTTGATAATGATGGGACTGAATATGATCCACCTTTACCTAGAAGGCGTTCCAAGAATTCGGAATTTGTTGATCTTGATGCTAAATTTGATAAAAGTGGGATTGAAGAAATTAAAACCCTAGATGTTGCTAAACCCCCTATTATGGATTTCAAGGAATTTAACTATGAAAATTTCTCTTTGATTTATTGTATTTACTTGTTGCAATCCATGCTAAATTCCCCTCACGCTTATAGTCAAAATAAACCGTTTACTAAACATATCGTTGATGCCTTGATGCAATCTTATGAAGAAAAACTTGAATTGGAAGTTTCTATCCCTAGAAAACTTTATGATGAGTGGGAACCAACTATTAAAATTAAAATTAAAGATCATGAATGCTATGCTTTATGTGATTTGGGTGCTAGTGTTTCCACGATTCCAAAGACTTTGTGTGATTTGTTAGGTTTTCGTGATTTTGATGATTGCTCTCTAAACTTGCACCTTGCGGATTCCACTATTAAGAAACCTATGGGAAGAATTAATGATGTTCTTATTGTTTCAAATAGGAATTATGTGCCCGTAGATTTTATTGGTCTTGACATAGATTGCAATCCTTCATGTCCTATTATTCTCAGTAGACCTTTCCTTAGAACGATTGGTGAAATTATTGATATGATGGAAGGAGATATTAGATTCCAATTTCCATTAAGGAAAGGCATGGAACACTTTCCTAGAAAGAAAATTAAATTACCTTATGAATCTATTATGAGAACCACTTATGGATTGCCTACCAAAGATGGCAATACCTAGATCTATTCTTGCTTGTTATGCCTAGCTAGGGGCGTTAAACGATAGCGCTTGTTGGGAGGCAACCCAATTTTATTTTTATTCCTTGCTATTTGCTCCTGTTTAGTAATAAATAATTTATCTATCCTCTGTTTTGGTTGTGTTTTTTGTGTTTAATTAGTGTTTGTGCCAAGTAGAACCGTTGGGAAGACTTGGGGAAAGTCTTGTTGAATTTGCTGTAAAAAACAGAAACTTTAGTGCTCACGAGAACTACTGCCATTTTTATTTGGGAAGTTTTATTTATTTAATTATTTTTGCAGATTATTAATAGATAAATTCCTCATGTCCAGCAATTTATTTTAGAATTTTTGGGGTTCCATATCTTGCGCTAGCTACAGATTACTACAGACTGTTCTGTTTTTGACAGATTCTGTTTTTCGTGTGTTGTTTGCTTATTTTGATGAATCTATGGCTACTAAAACAGTTTATAAACCATATAGAAGTTGGAATACAGTAGGTATAACACCAATATAAATAAATAATGATTTCATTACAGTACCTTGAAGTGGTCTTTTATTTTCTTTCGCTAACGGAGCTCACGAGATTTTCTACTTTAAGTTTTGTGTTGTGAAGTTTTGAAGTTTTGGGTAAAGATTTGATGGATTATGGAACAAGGAGTGGCAAGAGCCTAATCTTGGGGATGACCATGGAACCCCCAAGATAATCTAAGGACACCTAAAAGCCAAAGCTTGGGGATGCCCCGGAAGGCATCCCCTCTTTCGTCTACTTCTATCGGTAACTTTACTTGGAGCTATATTTTTATTCGCCACATGATATGTGTTTTGCTTGGAGCGTCTTGTATTATTGGAGTCTTTGCTTTTTAGTTTACCACAATCATAGTTTCTGTACACACCTTTTAAGAGAGCCATACATGATTTGGAATTTGTTAGAATACTCTATGTGCTTCGCTTATATCTTTTGAGTTATATAGTTTTGCTCTAGTGATTCACTTATATCTTTTAGAGCACGGTGCTGGATTTGTTTTATAGAAACTATTGATATCTCATTCTTCACTTAGATTATTTTTAGAGTCTTAATAGCATGGTAATTTGCATAAAATCCTAATATGCTAGGTATTCAAAGTTAGTAAAATTTTCTTACGAGTGTTTTGAATACTAAGAGAAGTTTGATGCTTGATGATTGTTTTGAGATATGGAGGTAATAATATCAAAGTCGTGCTAGTTGAGTAGTTGTGAAATTGAGAAATGCTTGTTTTGAAGTTTGCAAGTCCCGTAGCATGCACGTATGGTAAACTTTATTCAACAAAGTTGAAACATGAGGTGTTATTTGATTGTCTTCCTTATGAGTGGCGGTCGGGGACGAGCGATGGTATTTTCCTACCAACCTATCCCCCTAGGAGCATGCGCGTAGTACCGAGGTTTTTGATGACTTGTAGATTTTTGCAATAAGTATGTGAGTTCTTTATGACTAATGTTGAGTCCATGGATTATACGCACTCTCACCCTTCCATCCTTGCTAGCCTCTTCGGTACCGTGCATTGCCCTTTCTCACATTGAGAGTTGGCGCAAATTTCGCCGGTGCATCCAAACCCCGTGATATGATACGCTCTTTCACACATAAATCTCTTTATATCTTCATCAAAACAGCCACCATACCTACCTATTATGGCATTTACATAGCCAATCTGAGATATATTGCCATGCAACTTTCCATCATTCCGTTCATCATGACATATTCATCATTGTCATATTGCTTAGCATGATCATGTAGTTGACATAGTATTTGTGGCAAAGCCACCGTTCATAATTCTTTCATACATGTCACTCTTGGTCCATTGCACATCCCGGTACACCGCCGGAGGCATTCATATAGAGTCATCTTTTGTTCTAGTATCGAGTTGTAATCATTAAGTTGTAAATAAATAGAAGTGTGATGATCATCATTTTCTAGAGCATTGTCCTAAGTGAGGAATATAAAAAAAGAAAGGCCATAAAAAAAGAAGGCCCAAAAAAAGAGAAAGGCCATAAAAATGAGAGAAAAAGAGAGAAGGGACAATGTTACTATCCTTTGCCACACTTGTGCTTCAAAGTAGCACCATAATCTTCATGATAGAGAGTCTCTTGTTTTGTCACTTTCATATACTAGTGGGAATTTTTCATTAGAGAACTTGGCTTGTATATTCCAACAATGGGCCTCCTAAAGTGTCCTAGGTCTTCATGAGCAAGCAAGTTGGATGCACACCCACTAGTTTCTTTTGTTGAGCTTTCATACATTTATAGCTCTAGTGCATCTGTTGCATGGCAATCCCTACTCCTTGCATTAACATCAATCGGTGGGCATCTCCATAGCCCATTGATTAGCCTCGTTGATGTGAGACTTTCTCCTTTTTTGTCTTCTCCACATAACCCCCTCATTCTATTCTATTCCACCCATAGTGCTATGTCCATGGCTCGCGCTCATATATTGCGTGAAAGTTTATAGGTTTGAGATTACTAAAGTATGAAACAATTGCTTGGCTTGTCATCGGGGTTGTGCATGATGAGAGCATTCTTGTGTGACGAAAATGAAACATGACTAAACCATATGATTTTGTAGGGATGAACTTTCTTTGGCCATGTTATTTTGAGAAGACATAATTGCTTAGTTAGTATGCTTGAAGTATTATTATTTTTATGTCAATATAAACTTTTGTCTTGAATCTTTCGGATCTGAATATTCATACCACAATTAAGAAGAATTACATTAAAATTATGCCAAGTAGCACTCCGCATCAAAAATTTTGTTTTTATCATTTACCTACTCGAGGACGAGCAGGAATTAAGCTTGGGGATGCTAGATACGTCTCCAACATATCTATAATTTTTTATTGCTCCATGCTATATTATCTACTATTTTGGACATTATTCGGCTTTATTATCCACTTTTATATTATTTTTGGGACTAACCTATTAACCGGAGGCCCAGCCTAGAATTGTTGTTTTTTGCCTGTTTTAGGGTTTCAAAGAAAAGGAATATCAAACGGAGTCCAAACAGAATGAAACCTTCGGGAACGTGATTTTCTCAACGAATAAGACCAGACAGACTTGGACCCTACGTCAAGAAAAGAAACAGGAGGCCACGAGGTAGGGGGCACGCCTGCCTACCCTAGGCGCGCCCTCCACCCTCATGGGCCCCCTGTTGCTCCACCGACGTACTCCTTCCTCCTATATATATCCACGTACCCCCAAACGATCAAAAACGAAGCCAAAACCCTAATTCCACCACCGTAACTTTCTGTATCCACGAGATCCCATCTTGGGGCCTGTTCCGGAGCTCCGCCGGAGGGGCCATCGATCACGGAGGGCTTCTACATCAACACCATTGCCCCTCTGATGAAGTGTGAGTAGTTCACCTCAGACCTACGGGTCCATAGTTAGTAGCTAGATGGCTTCTTCTCTCTTTTTGGATCTCAATACAATGTTCTCCCCCTCTCTTGTGCAGATATATTCGATGTAATCTTCTTTTTGCGGTGTGTTTGTTGAGACCGATGAATTGTGGGTTTATGATCAAGTCTATCTATGAACAATATTTGAATCTTCTCTGAATTCTTTTATGTATGATTGGTTATCTTTGCAAGTCTCTTCGAATTATCAGTTTGGTTTGGCCTACTAGATTGATCTTTCTTGCAATGGGAGAAGTGCTTAGCTTTGGGTTCAATCTTGCGGTGTCCTTTCCCCAGTGACAGTAAGGGCAGTAAGGCACGTATTGTATTGTTGCCATCGAGGATAACAAGATGGGTTTTCTTCATATTGCATGAGTCTATCCCTCTACATCATGGCATCTTGCTTAAGGCATTACTCTGTTTTTAACTTATACTCTAGATGCATGCTGGATAGCGGTCGATGAGTGGAGTAATAGTAGTAGATACAGGCAGGAGTCGGTCTACTTGTCTCAGACCTGATGCCTATATACATGATCATACCTAGATATTCTCTTAACTATGCTCAATTCTGTCAATTGCTCAACAGTAATTTGTTCACCCACCATAGAATACTTATGCTCTTGAGAGAAGCCACTAGTGAAACCTATGGCCCCCGGGTCTATCTTTATCATATTGATCTCCTGCTACTTAGTTATTTCCTTTGCTATTTACTTTTCCTTTATTTTACTTTGCATATTTTATCATAAAAATACCAAAAATATTATCTTATCATATCTATCAGATCTCACTCTCGTAAGTGGCCTTATAGGGATTGACAACCCCTATTTGCGTTGGTTGCGAGGATTTATTTGTTTTCTGCAGGTACGAGGGACTCGCGCGTAGCCTCCTACTAGATTGATACCTTGGTTCTCAAAAACTGAGGGGAATACTTACGCTACTTTGCTGCATCATCCCTTCCTCTTTGGGGAAAACCAACGCAGTGCTCAAGAGGTAGCAAGGATCGGGCGCTAGATCGGGAGCTCAAGAACTCCTCGCTCTGGGGAATGAGAGGAGCGGGAGGCTGTCGGGACAGATGGCTGACCAGCAACCGTTGGATCAGAGATCCAATGGTCCGGAGGGAATTGGGTGGATCTGAGCGGCTCGGTGGATTGGGTGTATCTGAAACGAGGAAAGAGGTGGTTGGTGCGGTGCTGGATCCGAGGAGGGTGGTGGCGCAGGAGGGGATAGGAGCTAGGCTAGGGTTTGGTTTGGACAAATTTGATATGTAGGTGGACTATATATAGAAAAGAGAGGGGAGCTTGGATCATCCGATCAAAATCAGACAGACGAAGAAAAATATAGACTAGGGAGTCCAAATGAAAAATTGAGGATGTTTTAGGGACGTTTGGGGATGATCCGGTTCCAACGATGACGACTGTCCGGGTCGGGTTCGGGACGGTTTCGGACATGGGCGAGGGGTCGATGCACTGTGCAAAGAGGGGTTAGGGGAAGGAGGTCAAGTGTGTGGTTGGACTGAGATGGGAGAGGAGGGTTGCAACCCGGCATCCGTTTCCAGTGCCCGGAAACGTCCGACAATAGACCGGCTATATTGCCGCTATATATTTAACGGTTGGGCTATCAAACGAGCTCCGAATGTGACAAAAATTGACAAGCGGTCTATCTACACTATAATAAGACCGCACGCCAACTTTCAACCCATTCCAAGAACATTTTTATGCCACTTATAAAATAATATTTTGAAGGTGCCGCGGGCGCATGCAAGTGTGTCTAGGCTCAGAACGGACAACAGAAAGAACGAGGAGACCGGGACGGATGCAAGTTTTGAAAACAAGATGATGCAATGCACATGATGACATAGCAAGATGCGACACGCAAGCAAATGATAAGGCAACAACAACGAATAACTAGAAGACACCTGGCGCGTCGGTCTCTGGGCATTACACAGAGATACCTCTTCGACAATCGGAGCGACAAATCCTAATCTCGATCTATGCCAACTCAACAAGTACCATCAGAGACACCTATAGAGCACCTTTATAATCACCCAGTTACGTTGTGATGTTTGGTAGCACACAAAGTGTTCCTCCGGTACTCGGGAGTTGCATAATCTCATAGTCATAGGAACATGTATAAGTCATGAAGAAAGCAATAGCAACAAACTAAACAGTCATCGTGCTAAGCTAACGGATGGGTCAAGTCAATCACATCATTCTCTAATGATGTGATCCTGTTAATCAAATGACAACTCATGTCTATGGCTAGGAAACTTAACCATCTTTGATTCAACGAGCTAGTCAAGTAGAGGCATACTAGCGACACTCTGTTTGTCTATATATTCACACATGTACTAATTTTCCGGTTAATACATTTCTAGCATGAATAATAAACATTTATCATGATATAAGGAAATAAATAATAACTTTTTTATTTCCTCTAGGGCATATTTCCTTCAGTCTCCCACTTGCATTAGAGTCAATAATCTAGTTCACATCTTTATGTGATTAGTTCACATCTCCATGTGACTAATACCCAAAGGATTTACTAGAGTCAATAATCTAGTCCACATCGCTATGTGATTAACACCCAAAGAGTGACCATGTTTTGCTTGTGAGAGAAGTTTAGCCTACGGGTCTGCAACATTCAAATACGTATGTATTTCGCAAATTTCTATGTCTACAATGCTCAGCACGGAGCTACTCTAGCTAATTGCTCCCACTTTCAATATGTATCCAGATCGAGACTTAGAGTCATCTAGATTGATGTAAAAAGCTGCATCAACGTAACTCTTTACGACGAACTCTTTTATCACCTCCATAACCGAGAAATATTTCCTTAGTCCTCTAAGGATAATTTTGACCGCTGTCTAGTGATCTACTCCTAGATCACTATTGTACTCCCTTGCCAGAATCATGCTAAGGTATATAATAGGACTGGTAAACAGCATAGCATACTTTATAGAACCTACGACTGAGGCATAGGGAATGACTTTTCATTCTCTTTCTATTTTCTGTTGTGGTCGGGTTTTGATTCTTTACTCAACTACACACCTTGCAACACAGGCAAGAAATCCTTCTTTGACTGTTCCATTTTGAACTACTTCATAATCTTGTCAAGGTATGTACTCATTGAAAAAACTTATCAAGCATCTTGATCTATCTCTATAGATCTTGATGCTCAATGTGTAAGCAGCTTCATCGAGGTCTTTCTTTGAAAAACTATTTTCAAACACTCCTTTATGCTTTCCAAAAAAATCTACATTATTTCCTATCAACAATATGTCATTCACATATACTTATCAGAAATGTTGTAGTGCTCCCACTCACTTTCTTGTAAATACAGGTTTCACTACAAGTCTGTATAAAACCATATGCTTTGATCACTTTATCAAAGCATATATTCCAACTTCGAGATGCTTGCACCAGTCCATAGATGGATCGCTGGAGCTTGCTCCCTTTGTTAGCACCTTTAGGATCGATAAAACCTTCTGGTTGCATCATATACAACCCTTCTTTAAGAAATCCATGAAGGAATACAGTTTTGACGTCCATTTGCCAGATTTCATAAAATTCGGCAACTGCTAACATGATTCGGACAGACTTTTAAGCATCGATACGAGTGAGAAAATCTCATCATAGTCAACACCTTGAACTTGTCAAAAATATTTTGCGACAATTCGAGCTTTGTAGATAGTAACACTACTATCAGCGTACGTCTTCCTCTTGAAGATCCATTTATTCTTAATGACTCACCGATCATCGGGCAAGTCAATCAAAGTCCATAGTTCGTTCTTATACATGGATCCGATCTCAGATTTCATGGCCTCAAGCCATTTCACGGAATTTGGGCTCATCATCGCTTCCTCGTAGTTCATAGGTTCGTCATGGTCAAGTAACATGACATCCTTAACAGGATTACCGTACCACTCTGGTGCGGATCTCAGTCTGGTTGACCTACGAGGTTCGGTAGTAACTTGATCTGAAGTTGCATGATCATCATCATTAGCTTCCTCACTAATTGGTGTAGGAGTCACAGGAACAGATTTCTGTGATGAACTACTTTCCAATAAGGGAGCAGGTATAGTTACCTCATCAAGTTCTACTTTCCTCCCACTCACTTCTTTCGAGAGAAACTCCTTCTCTAGAAAGGATCCATTCTTAGCAACGAATGTCTTGCCTTCGGATCTGTGATAGAAGGTGTACCCAACTGTCTCCTTTGGGTATCCTATGAAGACACATTTCTCCGATTTGGGTTTGAGCTTATCAGGATGAAACTTTTTCACATAAGTATCGCAACCCCAAACTTTAAGAAATGACAACTTTGGTTTCTTGCCAAACCACAGTTCATATGGCGTCGTCTCAACAGATTTAGATGGTGCCCTATTTAACGTGAATGCAGTTGTCTCTAATACATAATCCCAAAACGATAGTGGTAAATCGGTAACAGACATCATAGATTGCACCATATCTAATAAAGTAAAGTTACGATGTTCGGACACACCATTATGCTGTGGTGTTCCAGGTGGCGTGAGTTGCGAAACTATTCCGCATTGTTTCAAATGAAGACCAAACTCGTAACTCAAATATTCTCCTCCACGATCAGATAGTAGAAACTTTATTTTCTTGTTACGATGATTTTCCACTTCACTCTAAAATTATTTGAACTTTTCAAATGTTTCAGATTTATGTTTCATCAAGAAGATATACCCATATCTTACTCAAATCATCTATGAAGGTCAGAAATAGCAATACCTGCCGCGAGCCTCAACACTCATCGGACTGCATACATCAGTATGTATTATTTTCAACAAGTCTGTTGCTCGCTCCATTGTTCCGGAGAATGGAGTCTTAGTCATCTTGCCCATGAGGCATGATTCGCAAGCATCAACTGATTCATAATCAAGTGATTCCAAAAGCCCATCAGCATGGATTTTCTTCATGTGCTTTACACCAATATGACCTAAACGGCAGTGCCACAAATAAGTTGCACTATCATTATTAACTTTGCATCTTTTGGCTTCATTATTATGAATATGTGTATCACTACGATTGAGATTCAATAAACCATTCACCTTGGGTGTATGACCATTGAAGGTTTTATTCATGTAAACAGAACAACAATTATTCTCTGACTTTAAATGAATAACTGTATTGCAATAAACATGATCAAATCATATTCATGCTTAACGCAAACACCAAATAACATTTATTTAGGTTCAACACTAATCCCGAAAGTATAGGGAGTGTGCGATGATGATCATATCAATCTTGGAACCACTTCCAACACACATCGTCACTTCACCCCTAACTAGTCTCTGTTCATTCTGCAACTCCCATTTCGACTTACTAATCTCAGCAACTGAACTAGTATCAAATACTGAGGGGTTGCTATAAACACTAGTAAAGTACATATCAATAACATGTATATCAAATATACCTTTGTTCACTTTGCCATCCTTCTTATCCGCCAAATACTTGGGATAGTTCTGCTTCCAGTGACCAATCCCTTTGCAGTAGAAGCACTTAGTCTCAGGCTTAGGTCTAGACTTGGGCTTCTTCACTTGAGCAGCAACTTGCTTGCCGTTCTTCTTGAAGTTCCCCTTCTTCCCTTTGCCCATTTCTTGAAACTAGTGGTCTTGTCAATCATTAACACTTGATGCTTTTCTTGATCTCTACCTTCGTCGATTTCAGCATCACGAAGAGCCTGGGAATCGTTTCCGTTATCCCTTGCATATTATAGTTCATCATGAAGTTCCAGTAACTTGGTGATAGTGACTAGAGAACTCTATCAATCACTATCTTATCTGGAAGATTAACTCCCACTTGATTCAAGTGATTGTAGTACTTAGACATTCTGAGCACATGCTCACTAGCTGAGCTATTCTCCTCCATTTTGTAGGCAAAGAGCTTGTCAAAGGTCTCATACCTTTCGACATGGGCATGAGTCTGAAATACTAATTTCAACTCTTGGAACATCTCATATGCTCCGTGGCGTTCAAAACGTCTTTGAAGCCCTGATTCTAAGCCGTAAAGCATGGTGCACTAAACTATCAAGTAGTCATCATATCGAGCTCGCCAAACGTTCATAACGTCTGCATCTGCTCCTGCAATTGGTCTGTCACCTAGCGGTGCATCAAGGACATAATTCTTCTGTGCAGCAATGAGGATAATCCTCAGATCACGGATCCAATCCGCATCATTGCTACTAACATCTTTCAACTTAGTTTTTCTCTAGGAACATATCAAAAATAAATGGGGAGCTACATCGCGAGCTATTGATCTACAACATAGTTATGCAAATACTATCAGGACTAAGTTCATGATAAATTAAAGTTCAATTAATCATATTACTTAAGAACTCCCACTTAGATAGACATCCCTCTAGTCACCCACGTGATCCAAATCAACTAAACCATGTCCGATCATCACGTGAGATGGAGTAGTTTTCAATGGTGAACATCAGTATGTTGATCATATCTACTATATGATTCACGCTCGACCTTTCGGTCTCCAGTGTTCCGAGGCCATATCTGCATATGCTAGGCTCGTCAAGTTTAACCGGAGTATTCCGCGTGTGCAAAACTGGCTTGCACCCGTTGTATGTGAACGTAGAGCTTATCACACCTGATCATCACGTGGTGTCTCGGCACGACGAACTGTCGCAACGGTGCATACTCAGGGAGAACACTTATACCTTGAAATTTAGTGAGAGATCATCTTATAATGCTACCGCCGAACTAAAAAAATAAGATGCATAAAGGATAAACATCATATGCAGTCAAAATATGTGATATGATATGGCCATGATCATCTTGCGCCTTTGATCTCCATCTCCAAAGTACCGTCATGATCTCTATCGTCACTGGCATGACACCATGATCTCCATCATCTTGATCTCTATCAATGTGTCGTCACATGGTCGTCTCGCCAACTATTGCTTTTGCAACTATTGCCATCGCATAGCGATAAAGAAAGCAATTACGTGGCACTTGCATCTTATGCAATAAAGAGACAACCATAAGGCTTCTACCAGTTGCCGATAACTTCAACAAAACATGATCATCTCATACAACAATTTATATCTCATCATGTCTTGACCATATCACATCACAACATGCCCTGCAAAAACAAGTTAGACGTCCTCTACTTTCTTGTTGCAAGTTTTATGTGGCTGCTACGGGCTGAGCAAGAACCGTTCTTACCTACGCATCAAAAACCACAACGCGGTATAGTGATTGCTTTTTGATCTTTAGAAAGAACCTTGTTCATTGAATTTGATTCAGCTAAAGCTGGAGAAACAGACACCCACTAGCCACTTGTGTGCGAAGCACGTCGGTAGAACCAGCTCGCGTAAGCGTACGCGTAATGTCGGACTGGGCCGCTTCATCCAACAATGCCGCTGAATCAAGAATCAACTAGTGACGGCAAGCAAGATGTATATACCCACGCCCACAACTCCTTTGTGTTCTACTCGTGCATATAACACCTACGCATAAACCTGGCTCTGATACCACTGTTGGGGAACGTAGTAATTTCGAAAAAAAATCTATGCACACGCAAGATCATGGTGATGCATAGCAACGAGAAGGGAGAGTATCGTCTACGTACCCTCGTAGACTGTAAGCGGAAGCATTATGAGAACACAGTTGATGCAGTCGTACGTCTTCACGATCCGACCGATCCAAGTACCAAACGTACGGCACCTCCGAGTTTAGCAAACGTTCAGCTCGATGACGTCCCACGAACTCCGATCCAGCAAAGCTTTGCGGGAGAGTTTCCTCAGCACGACGGTGTGATGACGGTGATGATGTTGCTACCGATGCAGGGCTTCGCCTAAGCACTGTCACGATATGATCGAGGTGGATTATGGTGGAGGGGCGCACCGCACACGGCTTGGAACAATCAACTTGTGTGTCTTTGGGTGCCCCCCCCCCCGCCCCCGTACATAAAGGAGCAAGGGGGAGGCCGGACGGCCTTGGTGCGCCCCAAGGAGAGGAGGAATCCTCCTCCTAGTAGGAGTAGGATTCATCCTTTCCTACTCCTATTAGGAGGGGGAAGGAGGAAGGAAAGAGAGGGAGAGGGAGAGGGAAAGAGGGGTCGCGCCCCCTCCCCTAGTCCAATTCGGACTCCTCATGGGAGGGGGCGCGCCACCTCCTGGGCTGCAGCCCTCTCTCTCCCCTCAGGCCCACTAAGGCCCAATACTTCCCTGGGGGTTCCGGTAACCCCTCCGGCACTCTGATTTTCTCTGAAATCATCCGGAACACTTCCGGTGTCTGAATTGTTGGGGAACATAGTAATTTCAAAAAAATCCTACGCACACGCAAGATCATGGTGATGCATAGCAACGAGAGGGAAGAGTGTTGTCTACGTACCCTCGTAGACCGTAAGCGGAAGCGTTATGACAACGCGGTTGATGTAGTCATACGTCTTCACGATCGACCGATCCAAGCACCGAAGGTACGGCACCTCTGCCATCTGCACACGTTCGGCTCGGTGACGTCCCATGAACTCACGATCCAGTAGAGTGTCGGGGAAGAGCTTCATCAGCACGACGGCGTGATGATGGTGATGATGATGCTACCAGAACAGGGCTTCGCCTAAGCACTGCTACGATATGACCGAGGTGGATTATGGTGGAGGGGGGCATCGCACATGGTTAAGAGATCAATGATCAACTTGTGTATCTATGGGGTGCCCCCTGGCCACGTATATAAAGGATGGAGGGAGGAGGAGGCCGGCCCTCATAGGGCGCGCCCAAAGTGTGGAGTCCTACTAGGACTCCCTAGTCCTAGTAGGATTCCACCTCCCACATGGAATAGGAAAAAGGGTAGGGAGAAGGAGAAGGAAGGAAGGGGGCGCCCCCTTTCCCTAGTCCAATTCAGACCAGTCCATGGGGAAGGGGCACGGACACCCTTGAGGCCTTTCTCTCCTTTCCCGTATGGCCCATTAAGGCCCAATATGAATTCCTGTAACTCTCCAGTACTCCAAAAAATACCGGAATCACTCGGAACCTTTCCGATGTCCGAATATAGCCTTCCAATGTATCGATCTTTACGTCTCGACCATTTCAAGACTCCTCGTCATGTCCCCGATCTTATCTGGGACTCCGAACAAACTTTGGTCATCAAATCACATAACTCATAATACAAGTCGTCACAGAACGTTAAGCGTCCGGACCCTATGGGTTCGAGAACTATGTAGACATGATCGAGACTCATCTCCGGCCAATAACCAATAGCGGAACCTGGATGCTCATATTGGCTCCTACATATTCTACGAAGATCTTTATCGGTCAAACCGCATAACAACATATGTTGTTCCCTTTGTCATCGGTATGTTACTTGCCCGAGATTCGATCGTCAGTATCATCATACCTACTTCAATCTCGTTACCGGTAAGCCTCTTTACTCATTCCGTAATGCATCATACCGCAACTAACTCATTAGTCACATTGCTTGTAAGGCTTATAGTGATGTGCATTACCGAGAGGGCCCAGAGATACCTCTCCGATACACGGAGTGACAAATCCTAATCTCGATCTATGCCAACTCAACAAACAACATCGGAAACACCTGTAGAGCATCTTTATAATCACCCAGTTACGTTGTGACGTTTGATAGCACACAAGGTGTTCCTCCGGTATTCGGGAGTTGCATAATCTTATAGTCCGAGGAACATGTATAAGTCATGAAGAAAGCAGTAGCAATGAAACTGTAATGATCATAATGCTAAGCTAACGAATGGGTCTTGTCCATCACATCATTATCCTAATGATGTGATCTCGTTCATCAAATGACAACACATGTCTATGGTTAGGAAACATAACCATCTTTGATAAACGAACTAGTCAAGTAGAGGCACACTAGGGACACTTAGTTTTGTCTATGTATTCACATATGTACTAAGTTTCCGGTTAATACAATTCTAGCATGAATAATAAACATTTATCATGAAATAAGGAAATAAATAATAACTTTATTATTGCCTCTAGGGCATATTTCCTTCAGTCTCCCACTTGCACTAGAGTCAATAATCTAGTTCACATCGCTATGTGATTTAACACCAATAGTTCATATCACCATGTGATTAACACCCATAGTTCACATCGCCATGTGACCAACACTCAAAGGGTTTACTAGAGTCAGTAATCTTAGTTCACATCACCATGTGATTAACACCCAAAGAGTACTAAGGTGTGATCATGTTTTTCTTGTGAGAGAAGATTAGTCAACGGGTCTGCCAAATTCAGATCCGTATGTATTTTGCAAATTTCTATGTCTACAATGCTCTGCACGGAGCTACTTTAGCTAATTGCTCCCACTTTCAATATGTATCCGGATTGTGACTTAGAGTCATCCAGATCGGTGTCAAAGCTTGCATCGACGTAACTCTTTACGACGAACTCTTTATCACTTCCATAACCGAGAAATATTTCCTTAGTCCTCTAAGGATAATTTTGACCGCTGTCTAGTGATCCACTCCTAGATCAAAAATTGTACTCCCTTGCCAAACTCAGGGCAGGGTATACAATAGGTCTGGTACACAGCATGGCATACTTTATAGAACCTATGGCTGAGGCATAGGGAATGACTTTCACTCTCTCTCTCTATCTTCTGCCATGGTCAGGATTTGAGTCTTACTCAACTTCACACCTTGCAACACAGACAAGAACTCTTTCTTTGACTGTTCCATTTTGAACTACTTCAAAAACTTGTCAAGGTATGTACTCATTGAAAAATATATCAAGCGTTTTGATCTATCTCTATAGATCTTGATGCTCAATATGTAAGTAGCTTCGCCGAGGTCTTTATTTGAAAAACTCCTTTCAAACGCTCCTTTATGCTTTCCAGAAAATTCTACATTATTTCCAATCAACAATATGTCATTCACATATACTTATCAGAAATGTTGTAGTGCTCCCACTCACTTTCTTGTAAATACAGGCTTCACCGCAAGTCTGTATAAAACCATATGCTTTGATCACTTTATCAAAGCATATATTCCAACTCCGAGATGCTTGCACCAGTCCATAGATGGATCGCTGGAGCTTGCTTACCTTGTTAGCACCTTTAGGATCGACAAAACCTTCTGGTTGCATCATATACAACTCTTCTTTAAGAAATCCATTAAGGAATGCAGTTTTGACATCCATTTTCCAGATTTCATAAAATGCGGCAACTGCTAACATGATTTGGACAGACTTTTAAGCATCAATACGAGTGAGAAAATCTCATCATAGTCAACACCTTGAACTTGTCGAAAACATTTTGCGACAATTCGAGTTTTGTAGATAGTAACACTACTATCAGCGCCCGTCTTCCTCTTGAAGATCCATTTATTCTCAATGACTCACCGATCATCGGGCAAGTCAATCAAAGTCCATACTTTGTTCTCATACATGGATCCCATCTTAGAATTCATGGCCTCAAGCTATTTTGCGGAATCTGGGCTCATCATCGCTTCCTCATAGTTCGTAGGTTCGTCATGGTCAAGTAACATGACCTCCAGAACGGGATTGCCGTACCACTCTGGTGCGGAACGTATTATGGTTGAACTACGAGGTTGGGTAGTAACTTGATCTGAAGTTTCATGATCATCATCATTAACTTCCTCACTAATTGGTGTAGGAATCACTAGAACTGATTTCTGTGATGAACTACTTTCCAATTCGGGAGAAGGTACAATTACCTCATCAAGTTTTACTTTCCTCCCACTCACTTCTTTCGAGAGAAACTTCTTCTCTAGAAAGGATCCATTCTTAGCAACGAATATCTTGCCTTCGGATTTGTGATAAAAGGTGTACCCAACAGTTTCCTTTGGGTATCCTATGAAGATGCATTTCTCCGATTTGGGTTCGAGCTTATCAGGTTGAAACTTTTTCACGTAAGCATCATAGCCCCAAATTTTAAGAAACGACAGCTTAGGTTTCTTGCTAAACCAAGTTCATATGGTGTCGTCTCAACGGATTTAGATGGTGCCCTATTTAACGTGAATGCAGTTGTCTCTAATGCATAACCCCAAAACGATAGTGATAAATCGGTAAGAGACATCATAGATTGCACCATATCTAATAAAGTACGGTTATGACGTTCGGACACACCATTAGGCTGTGGTGTTCCAAGTGGCGTGAGTTGTGAAACTATTCTGCATTGTTTCAAATGAAGACCAAACTCGTAACTCAAATATTCTCCTCCATGATCAGATCGCAGAAACTTTTTTTCTTGTTACGATGATTTTCCATTTCACTCTGAATTCTTTGAACTTTTCAACTATTTCAGACTTATGTTTCATTAAGTGGATATACCCATATCTGCTCAAATCATCTGTGAAGATCAGAAAATAATGATACCCGCCGTGAGCCTCAACACTCATCGGATTGCATACATCAGTATGTATTATTTCCAATAAGTCAGTTGCTTGCTCCATTGTTCCGGAGAACGGAGTTTTAGTCATCTTGCCCACGAGGCATGGTTCGCAAGCATCAAATGATTCATAATCAAGTGATTCCAAAAGCCCATCAGCATGGACTTTCTTCATGCGCTTTACACCAATATGACTTAAACGGCAGTGCCACATATAAGTTGCACTATCATTATTAACTTTGCATCTTTTGGCTTCAATATTATGAATATGTGTATTACTATGATCGAGATTCAATAAACCATTCACCTTGGGTGTATGACCTTAGAAGGTTTTATTCATGTAAACATAATAACAATTACCCTTGACTTAAATGAATAGCCGTATTGCAATAAACATGATCCAATCATATTACGCTCTACGCAAACACCAAATAACATTTGTTTTAGGTTCAGCACTAATCCCGAAGGTAAAGGAAGTGTGCGATGGTGATCTTATAAACCTTGGAATCACTTCCAACTCATATCATCACCTCGCCCTTAGCTAGTCTCTGTTTATTTTGCAACTCCCGTTTTGAGTTACTACTCTTAGTAACTGAACCAGTATCAAATACTGAGGTGTTGTTATAAACACTAGTAAAGTACACATCAATAACATGTATATCAAATATATACTTTTGTTCACTTTGCCATCCATCTTATCCGCCAAGTATCTAGGGCAGTTCCACTTCCAGTGACCATTTCCTTTGCAGTAGAAGCACTCAGTTCCAGACTTGGGTCTAGCTTTGAGCTTCTTCATGAGAGAAGCAACTTCCTTGCTATTCTTCTTTGAAGTTACTCTTTCTTTCCCTTTGCCCTTTTTCTTGAAACTAGTGGTCTTGTTACCATCAACACTTGATGCTATTTCTTGATTTCTACCTTCGCCGATTTCAGCATCGCGAAGAGCTTGGAAATTACTTTTGTTATCCCTTGCATATTATAGTTCATCACTAAGTTCTAGTAACTTGGTGATAGTGACTAGAGAACTTTGTCAATTACTATCTTATCTGGAAGATCAACTCCCACTTAATTCAAGCAATTGTAGTATCCAGAAAATCTGAGAACATGCTCACTAGTCGAGCTATTCTCCTCCATCTTGTAGGCAAAGTACTGTCAGAGGTCTTCTACCTCTTGAAACGGGCATGAGTATGAAATACCAATTTCAACTCTTAGAACATATTATATGCTTTGTGGCATTCAAAACGTTTTTGAAGTCCCGATTCTAAGCCGTAAAGCATGGTGCACTAAACTATCAAGTAGTCATCATACCGAGTTTTACCAAACATTCATAACGTCTGTATCTGCTCCTGCAATAGGTCCATCACCTAGCGGTGCATCAAGGACATAATTCTTCTGTGCATCAATGAGGATAATCCTCAGATCACGGACCTAGTCCGCATCATTGCTACTATCATCTTTCAACATAGTTTTTCTCTAGGAACATATCAAAAATAAACGGGGAGCTACATTGCGAGCTATTGATCTACAACATAGTTATGCAAATACTATCAGGACTAAGTTCATGATAAATTAAAGTTCAATTAATCATATTACTTAATAACTCCCAATTAGATAGACATCCCTCTAGTCATAAATGATCACGTGATCCAAATCAATTAAACCATGTCTGATCATCACGTGAGATGGAGTAGTTTTCAATGGTGAACATCACTATGTTGATCATATCTACTATATGATTCACGCTCGACCTTTCAGTCTCCAGTGTTCCGAGGCCATATCTGCATATGCTAGGCTCGTCAAGTTTAACCCAAGTATTCCGCGTGTGCAAAACTGGCTTGCACCCGTTGTACGTGAACGTAGAGCTTATCACACCCGATCATCACATGGTGTCTCGGCACGACGAACTGTCACAACGGTGCATACTCAGGGAGAACACTTATACCTTGAAATTTAGTGAGAGGTCATCTTATAACTCTACCGCCGAACTAAGCAAACTAAGATACATAAAGGATAAACATCACATGCAATCAAAATATGTGACATGATATGGCCATAATCATCTTGTGCCTTTGATCTCCATCTCCAAAACACCGTCATGATCTCTATCGTCACCGACATGACACCATGATCTCCATCATCTTAATCTCTATCAATGTGTCGTCACATGGTCATCTCACCAACTATTGCTATCGCATAGCGATAAAGTAAAGCAATTATATGGAGCTTGCATCTCATGCAATAAAGAGACAACCATAAGGCTCTTGCCAGTTGCCGATAACTTTAACAAAACATGATCATCTCATACAACAATTTATAGCTCATCACGTCTTGACCATATCACATCACAACATGCCCTGCAAAAACAAGTTAGACGTCCTCTACTTTGTTGTTGCAAGTTTTACGTGGCTGCTACGGGCTGAGCAAGAACCGTTCTTACCTATGCATCAAAAACAACAATGCGGTATAGTGATTGCTTTTTGATCTTTAGAAAGAACCCTATTCATTGAATCCGATTCAACTAAAGCTGGAGAAATAGACACCCACTAGCCACCTCTGTGCGAAGCACGTCGGTAGAACCAGTCTCGCATAAGCGTACGCGTAATGTCGGTCTGGGCCACTTCATCCAACAATGCCATTGAATCAAGAATCAACTAGTGACGGCAAGCGATATGTATATACCCACACCCACAACTCCTTTGTGTTCTACTCGTGCATATGACATCTACGCATAAACCTGGCTCGGATGCCACTGTTGGGGAACGTAGTAATTTCAAAAAAATTCCTACGCACACGCAAGATCATGGTGATGCATAGCAACGAGAGGGAAGAGTGTTTTCTACGTACCCTTGTGGACCGTAAGCGGAAGCGTTATGACAACGCGGTTGATGTAGTCATACGTCTTCATGATCAACCGAGCCTAGCACCGAAGGTACGACACCTCCGCGATCTGCACATGTTCGGCTCGGTGACGTCCCACGAACTCACGATCCAGTAGAGTGTCGGGGAAGAGCTTCGTCAGCACGACGGTGTGATGACGGTGATGATGATGCTACCGGAACAGGGCTTCGCCTAAGCACCGCTACAATATAACCGAGGTGGATTATGGTGGAGGGGGGCATCGCACACGGCTAAGAGATCAATGATCAACTTGTGTGTCTATGGGGTGCCCCCTGGCCACGTATATAAAGGATGGAGGGAGGAGGAGGCTGGCCCTCATAGGGCGCGCCCAAAGTGTGGAGTCCTACTAGGACTCCCTAGTCCTAGTAGGATTCCACCTCCCACATGGAATAGGAAAAAGGGAAGGGAGAAGGAAGGAAGGAAGGAAGGAAGGGGGCGCCCCCTTTCCCTAGTCCAATTCGGACCAGTCCATGGGGAAGGGGCACGGCCACCCTTGAGGCCTTTCTCTCATTTCCCGTATGGCCCATTAAGGCCCAATATGAATTCTCGTAACTCTCCGGTACTCCGAAAAATACCCGAATCACTCGGAACCTTTCCGATGTCCGAATATAGCCTTCCAATATATCGATCTTTACGTCTCGACCATTTAGAGACTCCTCGTCATGAACCCGATCTCATCTAGGACTCCGAACAAACTTCGGTCATCAAATCACATAACTCATAATACAAATCGTCATGGAACGTTAAGCGTGCGGACCCTACAGTTTCGAGAACTATGTAGACATGATCAAGACTCATCTCCGGTCAATAACCAATAGCGGAACCTGGATGCTCATATTGACTACTACATATTCTACGAAGATCTTTATCGGCCAAACCGCATAACAACATACGTTGTTCCCTTTGTCATCGGTATGTTACTTGCCCGAGATTCGATCGTCGGTATCATCATACCTAGTTCAATCTCGTTACCGGCAAGTCTCTTTACTCGTTCCGTAATGCATCATCCTGCAACTAACTCATTAGTCACATTGCTTGCAAGTCTTATAGTGATGTGCATTACCGAGAGGGCCCAGAGATACCTCTGTGATTCATGGAGTGACAAATCCTAATCTCGATCTATGCCAACTCAACAAACACCATCGGAGACACCTGTAGAGCATCTTTATAATCATCCAGTTATGTTGTGACGTTTGATAGCACACAAGGTGTTCCTCCGGTATTCGGGAGTTGCATAATCTCATAGTCCGAGGAACATGTATAAGTCATGAAGAAAGCAGTAGCAATGAAACTGTAACGATCATAATGCTAAGCTAACGAATGGGTCTTGTCCATCACATCATTCTCCTAATGATGTGATCCTGTTCATCAAATGACAACACATGTCTATGGTTAGGAAACATAACCATATTTGATAAACGAACTAGTCAAGTAGAGGCATACTAGGGACACTTTGTTTTGTCTATGTATTCACACATGTACTAAGTTTCTGGTTAATACATTTCTAGCATGAATAAAAACATTTATCATGAAATAAGGAAATAAATAATAACTTTATTATTGCCTCTAGGGCATATTTCCTTCACGAATATAGTCGTCCAATATATCAATCTTTACGTCTCAAACATTTCGAGACTCCTCGTCATGTCCATGATCACATCCGGGACTCCGAACTACCTTCGGTATATCAAAACACATAAACTCATAATACCGATCATCACCGAACTTTAAGCATGCGGACCCTACGGGTTCGAGAACTATGTAGACATGACCGAGACTCGTCTCCGGTCAATAACCAATAGCAGAACCTGGATGCTCATATTGGTTCCTACATATTATACGAAGATCTTTATCGGTCAAACTGCATAACAACATATGTTGTTCCCTTTGTCATCGGTATGTTACTTGCCCGAGATTCGATCGTCGGTATCCTCATACCTAGTTCAATCTCCTTACCGGCAAGTCTCTTTACTCGTTCCGTAATACATCATCCCGCAACTAACTCATTAGTCACAATGCTTGCAAGGCTTATTGTGATGTGCATTATCGAGAGAGCCCAGAGATACCTCTCCGACAATCGGAGTGACAAATCCTAATCTCGATCTATGACAACTCAACAAGTACCATCAGAGACACCTGTAGAGCACCTTTATAATCACCCAGTTACATTGTGACGTTTGGTAGCACACAAAGTGTTCCTCCGGTACTCGGGAGTTGCATAATCTCATAGTCATAGGAACATGTATAAGTCATGAAGAAAGCAATAGCAACAAACTAAACGATCATCGTGCTAAGCTAACGGATGGGTCAAGTCAATCACATCATTCTCTAATGATGTGATCCCGCTAATCAAATGACAACTCATGTCTATTGCTAGGAAACTTAACCATCTTTGATTCAACGAGCTAGTCAAGTAGAGGCATACTAGTGACACTATGTTTTTCTATGTATTCACACATGTACTAAGTTTCCGGTTAATACAATTCTAGCATGAATAATAAACATTTATCATGATATAAGGAAATAAATAATAACCTTATTATTGCCTCTAGGGCATATTTCCTTCATGTGGCGTTGAGACGTGTGTGGCAACGACGATGATGGCGAGGAGAGCCGGGTCGCAACTTGTCCTTCTGATGCCGAAGGTCCGGTGCGCCAATGGGTGTGCCTATGTTGGCTTCTGACTGTGACAGAGAAGTCGGAGCTGCGGGCGGCGGGGCCACTATGACAACAATGACTCCATGAGGGCAGTTTTCAACGAGTGGTGCTCTTCGGGTGTTGCGCTGGACTAGGTCGGTGCGAGGCTTGTAACTTTCTCCTGTGATGCTCGTCGGCAAAATCAGAGCTGCCATGTTCTCAATGCTGCGGTTGACTATTTGGTGTTGCTTTGTTGTTCGGTGCTACCTCTCGACGGTTGTGTCGTTGGTTGTGTCGTGATTTTGTTGGTAGCCAGGTCGTCCGTGTGCACCCTTTGTAGGGTTTGTAATTTAGGTTTTCGTCTGGTTTTCCTCTAATTAATCGGACAACTCTCTTCTTCTTAATCAACGAAAATGGCAAATCTTTTGCCTTGTTTCAAAAAAAAACAAATCGTCACAGAACGTTAAGCGTGCGGACCCTACGGGTTCGAGAACTATGTAGACATGATCGAGACTCATCTCCAGTCAATAACCAATAGCGGAACTTGGATGCTCATATTGGTTCCTACATATTCTACGAAGATCTTTATCGATCAAACCACATAACGATATGCGTTGTTCCCTTTGTCATCGGTATGTTACTTGCCCAAGATTCGCTCGTTGGTATCTTAATACCTAGTTCAATCTCGTTACCGGCAAGTCTCTTTACTCGTTCCGTAATGCATCATCCCGTAACTAACTCATTAGTCACATTGCTTGCAAGGCTTATAGTGATGTGCATTACCGAGAGGGCCCAGAGATACCTCTCCGATATTCAGAGTGACAAATCCTAATCTCGATCTATGCCAACTCAACAAGTACCATTCGAGACACCTGTAGAGCACCTTTATATTCACCCAGTTACGTTGTGACGTTTGGTAGCACACAAAGTGTTCCTCCGGTACTTGGGAGTTGCATAATCTCATAGTCATAGCAACATGTATAAGTCATGAAGAAAGCAATAGCAACAAACTAAACGATCATCGTGCTAAGCTAACGGATGGGTCAAGTCAATCACATCATTCTCTAATGATGTGGTCCCGTTAATCAAATGACAACTCATGTCTATTGCTAGGAAACTTAACCATCTTTGATTCAACGAGCTAGTCAAGTAGAGGCATACTAGTGACACTCTGTTTGTCTATGTATTCACACATGTACTAAGTTTCCGGTTAATACAATTCTAGCATGAATAATAAACATTTATCATGATATAAGGAAATAAATAATAACCTTATTATTGCCTCTAGGGCATATTTCCTTCATGTGGCATTGAGTGTGGCAACGACGATGATGGCGAGGAGAGCCGGGTCGCGACTTTTCCTTCTGATGCCGAAGGTCCGGTGCGCCAATGGGTGTGCCTATGTTGGCTTATGGCTGTGACAGAGAAGTCGGAGCTGCGGGCGGCGCGGCCACTTCGACAACAATGACTCCATGATGGCGGTTTTCAACGAGCGGTGCTCTTCGGGTGTTGCGCTGGACTAGGTCGGTGCGAGGCTTGTAACTTTCTCCTGTGATGCTCGTCGGCAAAATCGGAGCTGCCATGTTCTCAACGCTGCGGTCGACTATTTGGTGTTGCTTTGTTGTTCGGTGCTACCTCTCGACGTTTGTGTCGTTGGTTGTGTCGTGATTTTGTTGGTAGCCAGGTCGTCCGTGTGCACCCTTTGTAGGGTTTGTAATTTAGGTTTTCCTCTAATTAATCGGACAACTCTCTTCTTCTTAATCAACGAAAATGGCAAATCTTTTCCTTATTTCAAAAAAAACAAATCGTCACAAAACGTTAAGCGTGCGGACCCTACGGATTCGAGAACTATGTAGACATGATCGATACTCATCTCCAGTCAATAACCAATAGCGGAACCTGGATGCTCATATTGGTTCCTACATATTCTACGAAGATCTTTATCGGTCAAACCGCATAACGATATATGTTGTTCCCTTTGTCATCGGTATGTTACTTGCCCAAGATTCGATCGTTGATATCTTAATACCTAGTTCAATCTCGTTACCGGCAAGTCTCTTTACTCGTTTCGTAATGCATCATCCCGTAACTAACTCATTAGTCACATTGATTGCAAGGCTTATAGTGATGTGCATTACCGAGAGGGCCCAGAGATACCTCTCCGATATTCGGAGTGACAAATCCTAATCTCGATCTATGCCAACTCAAAAAACACCATCGGAGACACCTGTAGAGCATATTTATAATCAACCAGTTACACTGTGACGTTTGATAGCACACAAGGTGTTCCTCCGGTATTCGGGAGTTGCATAATCTCATAGTGTGAGGAACATGTATAAGTCATGAAGAAAGCAGTAGCAATGAAACTGTAACGATCATCGTGTTAAGCTAGCGGATGGGTCAAGTCAATCACATCATTCTCTAATGATGTGACCCCGCTTATCAAATGACAACTCTTTGTCTATGGCTAGGAAACTTAACCATCTTTAATTAACGAGCTAGTCAAGTAGAGGCATACTAGGGACACTCAGTTTTGTCTATGTATTCACACATGTACTAAGTTTTCGGTTAATACAATTCTAGCATGAATAATAAACATTTATCATGATATAAGGAAATATAAATAACAATTTTATTATTGCCTCTAGGGCATATTTCCTTGAGAATGAACCGTGAATTTGTGTTGATTAATGTTGACTATGCTGTGTCAGGTCAAATTCATACATAATGTGTTGCACCACTCCAAACTTTCCTAGTTTTTCCTTTTGTGATTTCGATGAATGTGAGTTCAGTATTATATCAGTGACAAGTGAAATTTTGCCTCTAAAGAAACAAACCATGAAGGAAGATTTGTAAAGAAACAAACCTTGAAGGAAAACTTGTAAGTGCCCCGTTCCATCAAAATGCCTACGAAAGTTTGGACTTTTACCGCTCATCAAAGTTGCATTTGAGCTCGGACGAGCAGAAAAGCACTCTATAGCTACACACGCATCACAATCGTAAGTAGAGTAATCTCAGGAGCTCGTTACGATCGACAGCCAACATGTCGCCAAATGGAAGCAGGTAGTTTGTGCGTACGTGCATGCACATGCCTACATGGTACGTCCGCGCCTAGTGTATTCCAGAAAACGCGGGAGCTCGTCCTCCAACCACTCCCTTGTACACCACCACGAGAATCCCAAGCTAGCCTACATGGCTACATGCACACCACCGTCGCATCTCTGCTAATTTGTCCGTGTCTCCCGCGTGATCTAGCTAGCTTTTTTGTCCGTTGCCAGCAACGTACGTGCCGACGCAACGTGACCTCCCGACGGTACACGACACGCCTCACGACGAGCAGGGAGATAAAAAGAGAAATGTGCGCCTCACGGCTAGATCCGCCGCACACCTCACTGGATTCACAAAAACGACGCCTTGGTGGTTTCCGCCGCTCCCTCCCTCCCTCCTCGTGTCGGCCTCAGGTCGTATATAGTACGTACTGTAGAAGAATCCACCTCGCTGTCAGTGTCACGGCAAAAAAACAACGGTCGCGACGGCTCGTGCTGATGTTTTCCTTGCTTTTGACCGGCCTGGCTTGTTGCTGGCGCGTGTCTTTTCCGTGCTAATATTCGTTGGGCCGTCGGGTTCACACCGTGTCTTCTCATCTCCAATTAGGTTGCTGGGTGTTGCGTCTTGTGTATCACGATTCACGGCGACTCTTTCTGCCTTCGTCCTACCTTTGCCGTCGGATCAAATGGCATAGATTCACTGTTTGTACAAGTCAACAAAAAGAACTGCCGTTAAAACAAATCCAATCATTATGGATGTGTTCCGGCGGAGCTCGATGCTGATCCTAGACCCTGTCCGGGCTATGTGGGCAGAGGAGAGATGCACGAGGAGGCCAGTTCAAAGTTTTTGTCTATCACATAGAGGCTGAAACAGTGACATTTACGCCGCTAATATTGTCGGAGTAATTAGCACATGAAGTTGTCGAAAAATTTCAATTCCTTCATATGTCAAAGTTGAAAATCTCAAGGTTCAATGCATTTTTTTTATAAAACTTTTATCTATTCATCTTCAATCATAACAGTACATTGAACACTAAAAATAATTAAAAAAATACATCCAAATCTGTAGACCACTAATGATGACTGCAAGCGTTGAAGCAAGCCAAAGGCGCGTCGCCGTCATCGCTCCTCCCTCACTAGAGGGGGGCAAATTGTGCTAGACAGCCGGGAAGTCGTCGTGCTAAGACCCCATAGAACCAGCGCAACAGAACAACAACCATTGCCTTTAATGAATAGCATAGATCGGAAGGACCCAACCTGAAGACAGACAGACGTACACGAACTATGATCAGATCCGAGCAAATCCACCAAGTACAGCTCCGCTGTAGACACACCTCCACACGCCCACCTATGATGCTAGACACACCACCGGGATAGGGGCTAAGCGGGGAGAACCTTATTTCATCTTCAGGAGCCGCCGCCATCTCGTCTTCCTAAGCGGGACACAAACCCTAATTAGGCCTCCTTTGGTTTAGAGGAATTTCATAGGAATTCTAGAGGATAGGATTCTTATAGGATTTTTTCCTTTAGAGCCCTTTGGTTCATAGGAATGGATTCCTATTCCTACATAGGATTGGTTCCTATCCTTCACATTTCATAGGAAAATAAAAAAGAGCCTAGACTCAATGAAAAAATTCATTTGGTGTCAACCAAATGACATCTTGTTTCCTATTCCTACTCATAGGATTTGAGATACACGTCATCTCATTTCCTACAAGATTCCTATTCCTATGATAATCCTATCCTATGAACCAAAAGAGGCCTAAAACTCGAAGAACGTATAAAAATAGAGCCTCCCGCAAGCCATGGTCAGGATCCACCACATCGCCATTGCCCTAAAAAGTCACCGGAGACAAGGCAGATCGACGGCGGCGCTTGCGGAAGGCAAAGAAACCCTGCGACTAAGTATTTTTGTTCAAGGTTCAAATTAGTTTAAGAGGTGAGAATGCGGTAATTATTTATCGGCTTGACCATTCGAGGTGATCATAGAGATAGTATGTGTGCGCGAATATTCATAGGTACGAATGTTTAAACAGTTTGTGTAATTTACATCTAGATATTTTCTAAGGATGTCACATCTAAGCTTCCATAAATAACGCAGCAATAAGGAATAAAAAAATAGAACAAAAAAATAGATCACAAATATAATGGACACAAGGTTAGATGTGTTCTATACAGACTCATATTTAAATTGGGTGCCTCCTTTTATATTTGAGTTAAATGTACTGGAGGTCCTAAAAGTTTCATCAAGGTGTCACTTTAGTCCTAATTTTTTCAAAATGCACCTTTAGATCCTAATTCTTTAGTAAGTGGTTCACTTGAGGTCATTTTTTCACGAGTGCTCGTTGACCTGCCCGCGTGGCACGTTGACCCATGCCACGTTGACAGAGGGCCCAACTGGCTGGCGAGGAAAATACACTGGTGATCCTAAAAGTTTCTGAGCAGTCACTTTAGTACTATTTTTTTTTCAAAACGCACGTTTACGTCCTAATTCTATAGTAAGTAGTTCATGTAAGGTCCTTTTTCGCACGATCATTCTATAGCTTGTGGAGGAGGCAACGCTGCCGACGCTGCTGCAATGCTCCTCTTCGCCACTCGCTTCCTTGCCGAGGAGCTTGCTGCCCCAACCATGGTGACGGTGTGGGCATGAGAGAGAGAGAGGTGGGAAATGTCAAAAGGAAGAGGGTACAAGGGGCTTTCTCTAAAAAAAAACAACCACAACCGCCTTTAAGTTGACATGGCATGGGTCAATGCACGCAAGCATGTCAGAGAAAGATCGTGCAAAAAAGGACCCCGCGTGAACCACTTACTATAGAATTAGGATTTAAACATGCATTTTGAAAGAAGTAGGACTAAAGTGACACTGCCTAGAAACTTTTAGGACCTCCAGTGTAATTTTCTCGCCTGGCGGTTGGGCCCTCTGTCGACGTGGCGTGGGTCAACGCGCCACACGTGCAGGGCAATGAGCGCTCATGAAAAAAGAACCTCGCATGAACCACTTACTAAAGAATGAGAGCCTAAAGGTGCATTTTGAAAGAATTAAGACTAAAGTGACACCTCGATGAAACTTTTAGGACCGCCAGTGCATTTAACTCTTTATATTTCTCTGAGAAAACTGTGTGCTTTGTCGCACCACACACCACCCTCCCCCGCGCTGACGTGGACCGGGAGTAACGGCTCCCCCGCCGTTACCCATCAACCAACGGCGCGCCACCGCCGCTTGGCTTAACTGCGGGGAGCCGTTACCTGTTGACGGCGCCACCGCCCCCGTCCTCCGGGCCGATATTAAAAGCCGCCCACCGTCGAGTGGTGCCGGAGAGCAGAGCAGAAGCGACCGCACGAGCCAGAAAAAAACAACTGCCGCCGGGAGGAGAGCAGAGGAGAAAAATATCCCCAATCTCTCTCGCCTCGCCTCCGATAAACCCTAGCCAGCAGCCTCGCCGGATCGGAGCCTTGGGGCGCGTCGGCTCGCCGGAGGCGGAGGAGCTGTCGGTCGGGCGGGGAATTGCGGCGAGTTTTCGGGTTGCTCCCTGGCCTCCCGGGCGCTCGCCAGCGTCGGATCCGGCCCTGCTCCGGAGGAGAGCGCGGGTCTCGGTTCGGCTCCGCCCCCGATTTGCTCGCCTGGGCTGGTTGACGCGGCTGCGGCGGCGGTGGCGACCGGCGACTGAGGTATGTAAAAGATTGGTGATTCCACTCTCCCGGTTCCTCATTTGAGGTTCCCTTTGATTATTGATGGTGATTCTGCTTCATCCATGTCTCTAATGTTTCCCGTGCGTGTTCTGAGCTGTTCCCCATCTCCTTTCCTTCAGGCGGCCGCGTCGCGTCGCGTCGATTTGGCGGGCCGTTGCTGCCATTGCGCGAGCCATCCGAAGAGCCAAGGTCGAGCAGCCTGTTCCTGCCATTGCCGTTTGTTCCGCTGGGTGGTGGGTGGGCGGCGCAGAAGGCGTGACCTTCCGGCGGCGCGATGCTTCCCAAGGCCCGAATCCACGCGGACCCGGCGCTCGACTTCGAGCTCGACCTGTTCGACTGCCTGCCGGACTCGCTCGTCCTGCTCATCCTCAACAAGGTGGAGGACGTGCGTTCCCTCGGCCGCTGCTCCGCGGCGTCCAAGCGGTTCAACGGGCTCGTGCCCCACGTCCACGACGTCTTCGTCAAGATCGACCGCGTCGTGGCGGTCGACGGCGACGGCGAGGACGCTCTCAACCTGACCTCGCCCAAGCCCCGGAACATCCTCTCCCACTTCCTCAAGCTGATGCTCTTCACGATCATCAAGCCCTTCCACAGCGCGCGCGGCCCCAACGGCGCCGGGCGGCCGCTCTTCCCGCAGCTCGCGCACCACTCGCCGGCGCAGGTGCTCCGGAGCTTCACGCACGTGCGGAACCTCCACATCGAGCTCCCTTCCGGGGATGTCGGCGGCACCGAGGACGGGGTGCTCCTGAAATGGCGGGCAGAGTACGGGAGCACGCTTCAGAACTGTGTCATCCTTGGGGGCACCAGGGTTGACCGCAAGCCTGTTGGCGCAGAGCATGAGCCGTCTTCGGAGGACAACGGGAGCATGCCGGAGTCTTTCTATACCAATGGCGGGCTCAAGCTCCGCGTCGTGTGGACGATCAGCTCCCTCATCGCTGCGTCGACGAGGCATTATCTTCTCCGGTCGATCATCAAGGAGCACCCCACACTTGTGAGCTTGGTGCTGACTGATGCCGATGGCCAGGGCACGCTGACCATGGGAGCAGAGCAGCTGAAGGAGTTCAGAGAGAACCAACTGTCGGCCTCGGCATGCTCCAACAGGACCCAGGTCCCGGCCTGCAACATGAAGCTGAAATACGCGCCATATCTTGAGCTGCCCGGAGGAATTGCGCTGCAGGGTGCTACACTGGTTGCTATCAAGCCCTCCACCGAGGGAAGCAATGGCGGCCATATCAGCCGCAAGGAAACCGACGCATTCATCTCTGGAGCATTTGATGGGCCATTCAAATTCGCCGCGAAGGCGCTGATGAAGAGGCGCACATACCTTCTGGAGATGAATGGCTTCTAGGAGTTCTTCCTGGGTATCTGCTTGCTGGTGCAAGCAAGGGTCGTTTGGCTGCTTTAACTTTTGGTCTGTGTAATAGTCTGTGCTTGTTGTCTCGTGTGTTAGCTCTTTGTACAGTGGTGACATTTCGTTAGCTATATGAAAAACATATCAAATTAGTACATTTTCTCATTGCTCCCCTCTCTAACGACACTCTGATGTGATCTAACCCTCATACAAGCTGCTTTTTGTTGTTATTGCAAAGCTGATTTTTCACTCCCACAAAAGGATTCTGCCAGTTGAGATATCTGAAGAGGCAATGTAGATTTTGACATTTGATGCCTCTACTTTTTTTTAGCCAAACTACATCAAGTAATACCTGTCCGACTGAGAAACCACATGCAGTGTTGGTTTCCTCTTTCCAGTGGCATGGCCCTTGTGCTTATCCATTGTGACTAGGTGGGAGCTTCAGATTCAGATTCAGTCATTTGTTTGAGCTGCATGTGTAAAAACAAATGTTCACAACTTCTCTTATGCTTCCAGGAAATCTGGTCCGAACTTCACAGCAGTTTCACAGAAGGAAGCATACACGAGGCAGCATTAAAAGAGACCAGCCAGATTCTTCTTCCAGGTAGTACATGTTATCCATCTAGGATTGAGAAATGAAAAGGACTAATCTGATGCTGACTGGTAAATTCGTGCAGGGGAACAGCTGCCACCTGATTTGGTTTGCGTATTTATTTTGAAACTGTAGTTACGGTTGCCAGGATGCTTTCCTGAGGTTGACTTTGCTAATAAGTTGGGTATACTACTGCTACTTGTTTACTCTTATCTCCTTTGGGTTGCATGGATATGGCTCTATTCATCTCCATCTACCTTATGGAGTATCGTTGGTAAAAGCAATTGCAATTTTAGATTAGTTATCATTGGTCAATTATGCTTGGCCATGCCATTAATGACAAGATGCAGACTTAAACCATCCCGTTTGATTCGGATCACGATCCAATTAGTAAGAACACATCAATCGTTATCATCTAAAAAAGGTAAGAGCACATAAATAATTTGGCAGTGGAATATCTTACAAGAATGCTTCAGAAGACGTGAACATGTTGTATCCATTCTTATGAGGTTACAACTTTGTGAATAGTTGAGGCCTTCGGATCTTTAGTGGGGCCATTTGTAAGGCTGGCCCAAAATGATTCCCTACATGTATAGCGTTTGGATTCAACTGGCATGTGTACTTCCCCTAAAATTAATAAGCTGGCATGTGTACTTGTGAATAAACTGATCGTGACTTTGGAGAATCTTTGGATGATGTACTACTCCCTCTGTTTTTATTTACTCTGCATATTAGAGTTGACCGAAGTCAAACTTTCTAATGTTTGACCAAGTTTATAGAAAAGAATATAAATATTTACCATAACAAAATCTATATGATGTGGAAGTACATTCAACAATGAATCTAGTAGTATTGATTTGTTACTATATATGCCAATATTTTTCTTTATAAATTTGGTCAAAGTTTACAAAGTTTGACTTTGACCAAAGCTAATACGCGAACTCAATAAAAACGGAGAGTACATGTCTCAAGTGTGTATGTTTTTGGGGGAAATAAGTTAGATTTTATGTTTTTAGCCACTTAACTGTTGCGCAGTTATGTTCAGTTTGGTGTTATTTTTGTTTGCTTGGTAGGCTATTTGTTTAAAAATTTAAATGCACGAGTGATCTTATGATTCACAAAATGTGATTTGGTTTTTGTAGCTCCATGGCAAGGTTTGCATCTTTCTTTGAGAAGGATTTGTTTTTTCGGCAGTTCCTTGCGAAAAGATCGATAGGAGACAAGGAACACCTATTTTTTCTCTCTTTGAGAAGACCCTGAATTTCAGTGTTATTTGAACAGTTACCTAGTTTGAGAAGTTACATCTATTGCCAAAGTAAGCGAGAAGATCTGTCTGGCTGAGAAACCACATGTAGTGTTGGTTTCCTCTTTCTAATGACATTGCTTGCCCTTTGTATTTATCCATTGTCTGTATGGGAGCTTCAGATTCAGATTCATCACTGGTTTGAGCTTGTGTCTGTACCACACTCCAGGGGTAAAAATAATTTTCTCACAACTTCTGGCATGCTTTCAGGACATCTGGTCCAAACTTTACAGCAGTTTCATAGAAGGAAGCATGCACGAGGCAGCATTAAAAGAGACCAGACCGATTCTTCTTCCAGGTAGATGTTATCCATTTGGGACTAAAAAATGAGAAGTACTAATCTGATGCTGATTTTGATCTGTGTATTCATTTTGATACCGTAGTTACAGTTGCCAGGATGTTTCCTGAAGTTGACTTTCCTAATTTGTTAGTTTACGCCTACTCTTATCTCAGGTTTTATGGATATAGTTCTATCGAGTTTATCTAGCTTATGGAGTATGTTGGTAAAAACAACTGCATTGTCAGATTAGTTCTCATTGGTCAATTATCCTTGGCCATGCCATTAATGCCAAGATGCAGACTCAACCCATCCTGTTTGACTCGGATCATGATCCAGTTACATAAATAATTTTGCAGTGGAATATCTTACAAGAATGCTTCAGAAGACACGAACGTGCTGTATCCATTCTTATGTGGTTACAGCAATAATTTGCTCATTGTTTTTGTCAATAATTGAGGCCTTGGGATCTTTAGTGGGGTCATTTGTAAGGCTGGCACAAGAATGACTACATATACAGCATTTGGATTCAGCTGGCATGTGTACTTACCCTAAAAATATTAAGCTGGCATGTGTACTTCCCCTAAAAATAATAAGCTGGCATGTGTACTTGTGAATAAGCTAAACCGATCATGACTTAGGAGAATCTTTGGATAATGCACATCAGTACATGTCTGCCATCTCAAGTGTGTATTTTTTGGAAATAAGTTAGTAGATTATACACTTTCAGCCACCTAATTGTTTTTCAGTTAAGTTCAAGTTGCACGTATTTTGGTTGTTTGGTGGCCTATTCTTTTTAAGAAGTTAAATGAACATCTAATGTATGATTGATCTTATGATTTACAAATGCGATATAGTTTCTGTAGCTCCATGGTAAAGCTAGCTTGCATCTTTCTTTGAGAAGGAGTTGTTTTTCTTTTAGCAATTCCCCGCGAAAAGATCGATCGGAAACTAGGAACACCTTTTTTTCTCTCTCTTTGAGAAGACCATGAATTTCTGTGTTATTTGAACAGTTACCTCTACTGCCAAAATAATCAAATTATCTATGCCTAGTTAGAGCCATTGCCATAATAAGCGAGATGGTGTGAGTAGAAGTGTTTTTAACTATATTTAGAACATTGGATTAACAAGAGTATGAGATAGTTACCGTTGATATGGTTCTCCTAGTGGTTTGATCAGATCAGATCAGATCGTGTGTATTATGTGTAATCTGGAAGCTGAGTGGATAAGATGGAGCTATGCGCACCTGGTTGTCAGACTGGCACATCCTGCGTTGATCTGATCCCGGTGCAAGTGGCGAATCTTTTATCCACAGGGGAGGCTTATCAGATCTGTTCCAGTTCTGAATGTTAAAAAATCGACATGTTAAGTCAATTTCTTCAGCAAAGTCAATTTAGATACATCCTTAGAATGAAGGTTTGAGAGCAGACAAGAGCCAGCCAATTTTCCTGCTGGACGGTTTATTGCTTTTTCTTTTTTCTGGAAATACTATCATAGGCCTGCACAGGACATTCTATAGCAGTTTATGGGTCAGAGCTTCATGGATCAACATTTTTTTTTTTTTTGCATTTGAAGTGTTCAAAAGCTACAGTTTTGTTACGCATTCTTTTGGATGAGGATCTTCTCTCCTATAGCTGTCAGCAACATACAAAGTGGTATTTCCCGCCTTTCCGTTCCTGGAACGCCGCCTTGAATTATAATGGCAATCAAATATAATGGAAATTCTTTCTATAACAATCATACATTTCTAAGTGACAATCATACATCCAAAATGTCAAATTGATCCAAAATGTCAAATTGATATTACTCCCTCCGACGACAATTAATATGGATCGAAGGGAGTACTAGCATTATACTCCTACAAGGTACTTATATAAATGTGATACCTGGCACATGTGTGGTAGTTTGCAAAAATACCAAACGATCATAAAATAGCACAATAAATAAAAGGCACTGGCTTGCGGGTTGACTATCGGGACGGGAGTCTACTCGTGTTGTCACGATCTGGATCGAACGGCGTCAACTACGTTCAGCAAAAATGAATGCAAAAACAATTTGATATGCCACTTACAAATTTCAATTTATATAACCAGTTCTATGTGAGACAATATTGTCTGCATAAAATTTGTTGGCCAAAGCCTTTAATACCATATATCATGTCCTAAAAGACTCGCATTTGCAATCAAAGGAAAATGGATTACAAATATGATTTCATAAGAGCTCAAGTCAACTATATATCTCTGCCAAAGCGCTAAAATGCAAAACAAAATAAAATCAGCACCACACAGTAACGAAGATGTGACACACAATGAGTGAAGCGATTGACGAGAAACATTCTGTGATGCACCAACTTCCAAGTACAGTAAGCATTGCGCCAGTTCAGGCCAGTCAACTAGAGTCTCTATCGATGGACATGAAAGCACTTGCCCCCAAGACCCAGCCTATTCTGTCTTCCTTTTTTACAAGTTTTCATCAACTAATGTGCAGCATCATCACTTTCGATTGCCTTGTAACCCTTTGGGGTCTCGTCGTCTTTTGGCGCGCATATGCCGGATCCACCTCCTTACAAGCCACACAACTTGGAAAATATTGCCTAGGTTTCATCTGTACTTGCCTATCTCCATTTTCTTCTTAAGTGCCTTCTGTCCATGGTATATGAACGAGTCGATGATGCCCGCGACAGTGAAGATCCCTGAGGATCAGGCAGAAAACAGATCAATAAGGCACACTACGTGGAGACCTCGACTAAAAACTCAACACAGTTTTATACAGAACGCAACAGAATACAAATATAAAGACACTTTCTGTACTAAAAGAGATGACAACCTTTAACATGATATAATATGATAAAATAAGGTAGTTTGTGCATGCATAAACTAGAGGCAGTGTTCATACCTCCAACTATAGCACACAGGTTTGTCAGGTAGTGGAGGAAGGATCTATTTTCCTCTGTGAATATCACCTGCACAAGACATTAGCCATACAGCTGGAGTCAAAAACTCAATCATAGTTGCTGAGAGACATGAAGAGCTCAATAGAGTAGCTTCCAATCTTGTGCTCGCTACAAATGGCTAAACTAAACAAAACATATACAAACTACAAAGAGTTAACTTGACAAAATCACGGTTTTGTACCAAGTATCCATGCAAATTGTGGATTTACTCCACTCATATGTACACACCACAGGCACAAACGTATCTTGGTATGTTATTTTACTCTCAGCGCTCACGAGATGGAGGCATTGCTCCTTCCAACAATAGATCAATAATACTATCTTCATATACTTACCGAATCTAATGGTTATTTCATTAAGTCCAGTTTCATCCTGCAACTCTCTCTGCGGGTATGCAATAACAGCATAATAATGGGTAGTAATAGAGATGCGCATTAGGCTTGACCACAACAAAATTTTGGGAGGGGCATGATTTCCCTGTTCATTCTAAAATAGATAAAGGGATATGATTTAGGTTTTTAGTCCTCAAGTGTGTGTGTGTGCGCGCGCGCGCGTTTTAAAAATAACATAAACAGATGGTGCCATTTGCACAAGTTGCATGTGCAGTGAGAACACATGCAGCAAAGTTAGCGGACAGGCTGAGAAGCCAAGCTAGAAACTCATAGGTGAGAACCGTCACATATTTCTGCGAAAATTCATATGTGCATCTTTGACGTCTTCATTATTTACCTTTATAGGTGAGAAATCATAGAAGAAAAATACCCCAGGTTGGGGTCTCGGTTGAACATTTCCATCTCTAAAGTGCTCCGTTACTGAGAACTGTGAATGAAAGTAACAGTTATCATAAAGGTTGTTAACAGAAAGGTTGAGCATGTAATCATTCAATGAACTCTACTAACTTGGTTTGAATCGATCTTGCGCCCTCTTATATCATTATAAATTGTAGGGACGACCTGGAAAGGAATACCCATTAAATCTTAGATGCATAAACCAAGGGCAGAAGCAAGTGATAGAACTGCAACAAACATGAGTGCAGCAATACCCACTTTTATGAAGTATTGGTATGTCCCATCTGATGCGGGCTGTGTCCACTGAGCACTGTGTTCATGAAACTGGTTAGTACTTGAGGGCAGAATAAAGAAAAAAAATATGAAATATTTAAATTTACTTAGGGGAACATGAATGCTCCATATTATTGTGTTCATTGCATGCTGAATGTGCTGGAGGTGTAGACTTACCCATCAAGTGGGTTGACAGCACCAGGGAATTCTGTCCCGAAGGACAGTTTGTTTATTTTGTGAGTAATCTGGTAAAATTACACACATCATATTAGAGAACACTGAAGGCAAACATTTCAATAAACCAAGGAAGAAAGAAAAAAAATTATGTAACCTACTTACATTGAAACCTCCTTCAGCAGTCAGCTCAGGCACATCTACATTTGATTCATAATATCCTTTGCCTGGCGCAAAATGGAAATTTCCAGCAACTTTACTAACATCTAGAAAGCCATGGACACTACAGCCTTCACCATGTTGGGTTTTAACTCTTTCAACGAAGTCCTCTCTAGCGCACTGCGATAGCCATCATAGACTGTATTAAATCTTAGCTGTTCTTTTCTTGAAGAAAAAAAATCTTAGCAGTTGCAAACAGCAGGCATGCAGAAAGAGAAAGCGCATAAAAAAGTTCTGTTGGACATTATAGGATCCAAGGCATACATTATACAACTCTAGGGGCATGTTGCACCTGCAAGCTTATTGCTTGCAGCATCATGTATTGTCAACATTAGGTCTAACAGAATCAGCCGTCGAATAGTAGAGCATGCCTCAATTTTATCCTCAAAAAGAACCTTGGTGTGTAATTTCCCTTCAACAGTACTCCCTCCGTTCACTATTATAAGCTTTCTGGATATTTTAATATGGACTACATACAGACTGAAATGCACCAAACATCATGTATTGTCAACATTAGGTCTAACAGAATCAGCCGTCGAATAGTAGAGCAAGTCTCAATTTTATATTCAAAAAGAACCTACAGTGTGTAATTTCCCTTCAAAAGTACTCCCTCCGTTCACTATTATAAGATTTCTGGATATTTTAATATGGACTACATACAGACTGAAATGAGTTACCAAACACATTAAAACGTGTCTAACTGGCCACTAGTATGTAAATTAACGCCTGAAAAAGAACAGAGAAGGCTGATGGCTAGCTACGAGCCTATGATACAGAAGGGACGGTATCATATGCAAAGTTGCACATGATGCAGCAGAGTGCATAGCATGCAAATATTTCAGGGATGTGCCATCTCTGTCATTCAAGAGAGCACAGCAAGGTATCCACAATCTTCAACATAGTACCATACAATGGATTTCTTTTTAATGCTAAACAAAAACAAAAACAAAAACTCAAAACAAAGTTTTTTCTGGATATATCCAGGCAAAAAAAATGCCAAAATAATTCATATACCTGGTCGATTAGGTCAGGGTTTGTAAGAGCCCACCCTTTCTTCTTGTAGGCCTCCCTAACTTCTTCACATGAATTACAGCATTGTTCATCTGACTGGGCTCCAAAAAATCACAAGCAGTGCAAAGTTAAAAAGGTAAAACAGATAACAGAAAATGAGATTAACACAGGGAAAACACAAAAGTGTGCGCACCTCCTCCGCACCATAACAGGTGCCACAATATTCCTCGCCTTTGCCAAGCCTTCCACCATGTTTTTGCAATGGTTTCTCGATCTATGAAAAGGATCAATCAAGCATATGCATCAAATGACAAAGTAGAATATAGCCATATGATTAGAGGTTACTTGCTGAGATAAGTAAGAAATATTGGTTAAGACTAGGTTAGCCTTATAATTTCGACGAGCTACAGTTTCATCGCAGATAATAATTTTTTTATCTGAACATAAGACCCTAACGTGGAGAGGAAAAAGAAGGGCATAACCCTAGGCTATGAAACCATGTTAGCAAATATGCAACTTGTTTTCCCCGGAGGCCAAGGGCCAGCATAAATACACAAAGTACAGGTGGAAATATACAGAAAACCCTTTATAACAATGACAAATATCACAGACTATACAAGGAAACTAATATAGATTTTGTATCGAGGTATGTATAATAGAAAAAATATTTCTATGTGGACATATTATTGAGTACCAATTACTCATTGTTAACTCCTTAAGAAACCCATGTTACAGCAGAGAACTACAAAGATGCACATGTGCAAGATATAGGAGCCAGAATGGTTCTCAAATTTCAGTCCCCTGTTTGTAAATATGTACACTTTAGTCACACTAAATCCTTACCAAATAATAACAATAGGTATTTATTTCCGGTTGTTCCACTCCCCCAAAAAGGTAATTAACATAGATAGAAAGTAAGGAAGAGGGATTTCTTTTACTCAAATACTTATACTTCAACCACAGTTTCTACGGCTATCTATGGAAACATGTTCCTCAACTCCAAAGGCACTATCACCCATACTAAATTGAACACCTATTCAAGACCTAGAATTTTTAATGAGCTCATCATACTAAGTGAAACTGAGACACCAACCTTTGTTCCACCAATGCCCTCTTTTCTTGATTCAATGACATTACCATGTGAGTCCAATCTTTTCTTTTCAATGTCATGCCTCTAAAACAAGAAATGGAAATAATAAGATGACGGATCAGCAGATAAAGCAAGAATTGGCAAAAAAGGAGATGACTGAAGTACGTACAATGTCCTGGTGCTGCTCGCCACTAATATCCCTTGTATCAACACTGAGAAGGGTGCAAGGAATACTCGGGAAAGTAATATCAAACTGCAAAATAGATTTATAGTATTACAAAGGATATGAATACCATGTTGCCAAAATATTATACGGAAGTATGCCTTTTAGAGAAACAATTGAATTACGGCAGCAAAAAAACTGAATCAAGTCTAATCGGTACAAGGCAAATACTAACATTTACTCTTAGCCTTTCTCCTCTTGATGTGTCTACCACTAACTTAGTCTCGGTTGCTGAATAATAATACGACCCTGCAAAAATAGCAGACAAATAAATAGTGGCTATTAGAATATTTGTCGTACTTCATTTATTTGAGATAGACTAGCATATGTAGCATTAATGGAAACGGCTAGGGATATAAAGGGTCACGATATTGAAAAAAAGGAAAAAAAATAAGACCAAATGCACAGCAGATTTCATAACTAGACACTGGACAAAAACGCACAACCAAACTTGCCCAACAGAGAAAACCACAACATATTCCAACTGCAAATTTCTGGCAGAACATTGGCATTGACCTCAACGCTTAAACTTTAGTACTTTATATACTGCAAACCCATTCTGGTCAAAATATGTTGACTAAGAAATAAAACCTTTTTACCAGCAGACATTCCAAAGAACATATTGATGGTGCAGGCGTGCTAACCCAAATGACAACCTACTCCCTCCGTTCCGAATTTATATGGTGGCTTAGATTTTCCCGCGGTTCCTAGGTATATTTTCCAAAACTACCCCTCCTAACTCGTGGCACCATTTACTCGAGTATCCTTCAAAATTACCCCCTCACGTGCACTTATTACCCGTTCGTAGTAGCGCGGCCCCTGCACGCGACCTCAATTACACCAGTGTCACGCGCCGATCCATGCATCGAGCGTCGAGAGAGGGTTAAATTGCCCACCAAACAGCACACGGCCACCAAGCCTTGGTATGCACCAAAGTATGTAAACACCATCGACTCAGGAACAGGGGGAGTATTTCTGAAGACATGATCTGAACCACAGGCAGGAACACAGCAGCAAAGGTATGACCTTTCATGACCACTTAGACATGAAAAACTGAATCTTGTCCCCCACCAAACTGGCAAAACAGAATGGACTAAAACGGAAAAGGTTTTCAGGAATCTTCCAACTGCTCGAGCATTGCAATCTGTGGCAATGACCAGCGCAGCACAGGTAGACATGTCGACCAAAAAGTGGAAGCTTTTCCTTCCCCGGACGGCAAAGACATTGCTTGGCCAGAGAGACCACCTTTGTCGACCTCTCAATGAATTTTACCACCGGCAAACCCAAAAGCATCTCGAAAATCTTGCGCAGCATTCAATCTCAAGCAGAAGGGTAACTACAGGAGCACATCAAATCCGCGTCATCGAAATCAAGCCTCGCCCCAATCCGAGCTGAACAACCTGTTAATTCCTAGAGACATCTAGCTAGGACTATAATTCAACATCTTTTCGAGGACCGTGGACTCTTGAATTGCGCATCGCGGCGACGCCATTGCGGGCTGAGGAGGAGGGGAGGCGGCGCTTACTGGTCTCGGAGACGAAGAGGAGCAGCATGACGAGGGCGGAGAGGAGCGTGACGACGCCGCCGGAGAGCGTGCGCTTGTAGAAGTCCTCGTTGACCTTGGGGTAGGCGTCGAGCCCCTTGAGCTTGTGCAGGAGCCCCTCCATCCCTCTTTCTCTTCTCCGCCGCCGCCGCCGACGCCAACGCCGTGGAGACCGCCGGAGGGCAGCAGCTCGCGAACCCTAGTCCTCCCGATCCGAGCCCGTGAGAGCGCGCGCGCGCGTGCGATAGGGTTTGACCGGCGCGAGATTCCGCCGCGTCCGGGTCGGGATTACGAGCGAGCCGAGGCCTCGGGGTAGGGGGTATGGGGGAGGGGGGGAGAAAGTCGGAGATGATTACGAGGTGGGGGGACGGACGGGCGGACGCGGTGATGGCGCACGCGCTCCACGTGGCGCGGCGCCGTTGGCCCGCGGCGTCGGAAATGCGTTGGACTCCGCCGACGTGGCAGGCCCGGCTCGGGTCAGGTGGGAAGCCGCCCGCCCACGGGATCTCTACGACGCGCGGGACCAGCCGCGAATACGTATCGGACTCCGGGTTTCCTACGCAATTGTTTTTGTTCCTAGTACAGTAGTAGTACCAGTATGATTATTATTTCTTTTTTTTCCGGGAAAGTAGGATTATTATTTCAACATTATAGAATCTGAGAGAGTTTCCATTTTGCGACCGATGTGGAAGGCGTGACGTGCACCGGCGCACACGATTCGTAGCTGGCCTACTCAGGCCTCTGAACAGAATCCGTTGTGGCAGGTCAGGCGTGCGTGCGTGCGTCTGGAACCTTCGGATGGCGTGGTCGGCCGCTTTTTTTTCTTCTTCTTCCCGACGGCTACCGCAGCAACGTCGTGGTCAATTTTGTCGGGCCAAAGGAGATGTGTATGTACCAAAAACACAGGACCGCAGCAGCCAGTGGAATGTTCACTGAGAAGGATACCATCTGCGAACGTTCTTATGATTCTTTTTTCATAACGCGCGTGGCGATTTCTTCGTAAACACAATGCAGTTTCTGGGAGGAAAGGGTTTTATGCCGTGAAAAATCGCCGTGTTTGCTTGAAGGAATCGTCATGCTCCTGCAGCAACGTAAATCGCCGCGAAAAACATTCGTTTTTACCATGCACCTCCAGCAAGCGTTCGCTGGGTAGCATTATCGGAAACATATCATTGGGTCCGTGTGCGGATGCAATTTTATGCGTGTGCTATTCCCTGCATTGATGGGAACATGGGGTTTTCAGTATATGGTCACCACCATGCGGAAATCACATGGCGCGCCTGCAACCTGACGATCTGGAAATCCGAACCGGTTTCGAAATAGAGGTAGTCATCGTAGAAATCGCACCGGTCGTCCACGATATTCACGAGCTCGTCTTTTTTTCTATATACAGTGTCAACAATGAGCTTTTTTGGCAACATAGAAGCGTATAGAATTGACTTTTGAAGGGTGATGCCAACGCCGCCTATTTTCCATGCCATTGTGAATGGGCGGCGACGAAAATTCTCAATCCCTTCGTTTATGGAAGAGGGATGTCCTCTTGGGGGGGGGAGGGGGGGTCGTTGCACATTTATACTCCTTCTATAAGAGCTCTTCACAGCGGAGCCCACGGTCCAATTTTTTTTGGCGACAAACTTCTGGCTAGTCGACGCTAGGGTCTCAGCTGGGGATAATGCGAAACTTACCCTCCCATCTCTGCCATAGGAGGTTGGTCGGGTGATCGCGGAGATGAAGACTAGCTTGACGTTCCGTCCGAATGGGCTCCCGTCTCCTTTTTCCAAAAGTTTTAGGGGCAACTTCAGCCAGTGATTATGCCAACGTTCCAAGAATTCAACATTAGGACATTGGACATGTCATGTATAAAGTATGGTGTGATTACCCTGATCCCTAGACTAGTTGGGGTGACAGATATCCGACACTTTAGGCCGACCACGATGATCAATGTTCTAGAACGGATCTTCTTTAAGGTGTGTGTGATGTGATTCGCCCCGGTGGTGGAGCGCCTCTCTCATGCCTGTCAGTTCACCTTTCTAAGGGGCGTCGGATTCATGATGGGATTCGTGAGAAAGGTGTTTTCATGAGGCTAGATTTTGGAAAGGCCTATGACCGTCTTGACTGTTCCTTCCTCCGCCTAGTGCTTGAGTGAAGGGGGTTCGATGACCGTTGGTATTGTTGGATCATGCAAAATAGCCAGGAATGGCAACATTGTGATTAACATTAATGAGGAAGTGGCCCCTGTTTCAGGTCTTCTAGAGGGGTGTGGCAAGGGATCCTATTTCCTACCTACTCTTTAACCTTGCGGTGGACGCCCTGGCAGCCATCCTGGACAAGGCTAGGATGCTTGGTCATATCTCATGTGTGGTTGGGCATATTGTTCCAAGAGGTGTTTTTTCTTCGAATGAGGTGATGTTACTCACCTCCGGGATGTGAATGACATCATGATCATGGTAGAGGGGTCAGAACTAGTTATCATCAACCACAAGTTTCTTCTCCTCTGCTTTGAGGCCATGTCCGGCCTTAAGATCAATTTCGATAAGAGTGAGGTTGTGATTTTGGGGTATCCAGTTGAGTATCAACAACGGATTGCGAAGAACCTTAATCGTAGATTGTCCGCCTTTCTCATTGAGTAATTGGGGACGCTGTTATCTGACTCGAGGATCCTCGTTCGAGTTTTGACCCGGTTGCAAGACGGGTCACATCTCGGTCGGAGCCGTGGTGCATGCGATTTACCCCAAAGGGAGTAAACCAATGCTTATCGACTTCCAATCTCTCGAGCCTCCCATGTATATGACGGGGTTGTAAATTTTGTCAGAAGGTGTGCGTAACTTCTTTGAAAAGGACCTATCACGATTCTTATCGTAGGCGGCGGGTAGGCGGAAAAAATACCACCATGTGGTCAAGTGGGTGGATATATGCTTGCCCGAGGACATGTGGATCTATGTATTCTTGCGTCTCGTCATATGAATGTGGCCCTTATGCTGAGATAGGTAAGGAGGATTATCTGAGAAGATGGGGGGGGGGGTCCGTGGCTACTACTTATGAAAGCAAAGTATCCTCTTCTTAATTGTGAACATAGGGAGGGGTCCCAGTTCTGGAAGTATATCCAGTCGATCAAGCACGAGACTCAGCTTGGGTTATCTGTTCTCATAGGTGATGGAGACGGGACCATCTTCTGATTTGACACATGGTTAGGGTGGATCTCAGTTGTTTGTCGAGTTCCTATACTTGTTTTGCTATGTGCTCGGCCCCGATGATATTGCATGCCTCGGCCGCCCACAATGGAAATTGGAACGTCTTGTTCCTATGGACATTTAGGGGCTGTTTGGATCGACGCCCATTGATGCCTATCCAAAATATTGGCGTTGATCATGCATAGGGTAGGTGTTTAGATGGCTTCCAAATAATCGGTGTGCCCTGGCCTGCCCTGTCGCACTAGTTCAATCCAACGCCAATTTGTTGGCAAGACGCGGGTGGCGGAATCGGCCGCCAATAAATTGGTGCGCCCGCGATTGGCGAGGCGGACCCTGGCGCAATCTAAACAACCCCTTGGGCCCGAGAAAACCGTAGCTTGGGTCACCCTTCGGCCGGCCCCTCTTGTCGATGCTTTTGTCCTCGTCGGGGGTGTTCTCTATCGGCTCGGCATACCAGACTCTATGTCGTGCACTGACTCTTTGTGTGGTCCACACCTTTGTGCAAAACGTCTCCTATTTTAAGATCAAGATCTTTGTGTGGCAGTTTATGCCTGATTGTCTCCCGTCGAGGACTGAGGTCATCAAGTGACATGGGCCTATCGATGGACTGTGCCCCCTTTGTGGTGTCCTAGAGAGGTTGTGACATTATGGTCACTGGGCAAAAACCTGCTTCGAGATCAGTGACCATAATCAAAGGCCCGAACCTTTTGGTGCCGCTTTAGAAAATGACCGAGCAGATTGCGAGATTATGGTCATTGGGCAAAAACCAAAGGCGTGAAATTTGTGATGCTTGTGGTGCTCGTGATCGTGAGCCTGCTTTTCCCTTCCACTATTGTGATTGTGATCCCAAATACAAGCTCTTGTTTTCTCAAAAAATGAAATAAAATGTTTTCATCGCCTGCTGGACAATTTCAACCACCTGGCCATAACCATGGTCATCGCTTGAGTTTTGATGCACGGTATGCAACGGCGAGGGCGAACAAATGAAACAAGACTAGTGTTTGGGACACCACCCTGTGACGCCGTTTGAGAGGAAGCTGTGCGCATGTTTTCATTAAAAAAAATTACATAGAGTCCTTGCCTCCGTTTAATAAAACATCTGTCGTTGCATGTCTGCCGGAGTACTCCCTCCGGTCATTTTTATTCCGCTTATTAGATTTGGATTAAGTCAAACTTTGCAAAGTTTGATCAAATTTATTTTCAAAAATATCAACAACTACAATACTATATATATATTTGGGGCACCTAGGTGCCCAGGCACATAACATTTAATACTCTCGCATGAATCTAACAATATTAATTTGATATTGTAAATGTTGATATTTTTTTTCTGTAAGTTATGTTAAAATAAAGATACTTTGACTTTGAATAAAAATTATATGTAGACTTAAAAAGAACTGGAGGAAGTATCTGGACATCATGGTGCAGCCTGCGGAGCCGGCGAGGGGGCTACGGAGCAGTCGACGTAGGACGAGACGGGCCTGAAGCTGATCTTCGCGCTCGACGCGTACGCAAACAAGACCGTCTCGTTTGCATGCATCGGCTGGCCGCCGTTGAGGGTGCAGAGCGCGCCCGGGCGCCCCACGCCGGCGGGCTCGACGGTGACGGTGGAGTTGAGCCCCGCGCACGCCAGCTTCACGCCGAGCTGCGTGCAGACGCACCTGTTCTCCACCGTCACCAGGTAGTGCGGGCGCCCTCCGACCTCCCCCGGCATGGTGGTTTGGTTGACGAGGAGATCCGACGGTGTGCACGGCTGGGCATCGCCTGCATTGCCCAATTGTTAGTTCCTGGTGTTTGTTTTACTTTCCTTTTGTGTGCAAAAACAGTTTGTATAAGTCAGTGCGTACCTTTGTTGCTGAAGGAAAGCAAGATGCAGGCCGCAAGGATCACTACGAGCTTGGCCTCCATGCTGATCACCGAGATGTTGTCACAGTTTTTGACAAATTGTATTACTGAGATGCTGTCACAGTTGATGTATACTATTGTGTTGTGTTTCTGTTCTGCATCACGGTTGCCTTTTATAGCCCACTGTACGGTGAAAATGAGGCAGTCTTTTATTGATTGGGGAGAATTAATTTGATTCATGGTATAAGATAAGTTAGCATTTAAAAATATCCAATGTTTGAATAATGAGCAATTATTAAACGACAAATGTTTGGTCCTGGCATTCATTGCTTTCAATATTAAAAAATTGGCCAATAATAGATGCCGGTTGCCGATGGCTTGGTTTCCAATCGTCTTTCACCCTCGTTCACATCTGAAAAGAACACGAGAAAATACCATGGCGACCGTCCCCTCCCTCGTGTCTACGCTCACTCCCTCATGCCAGGCGCCCGAGCGGGCCACCCTTGCATGTTTGCCTCGCCCCCGACACTCGCTGTCGTCAATCACAAAACAAAAAGGCCGTTGGCCGTAGCAACTTTTTCGCCACCACCCTGTTGCATCCATGGTAGCTCCACAACGCTGACCGCGACACCCTTCCTCGCCGGTTCTGCCCACCCTCGGGTTCAGCATCAATGGCGACGCCAGCGTCAGTTATAGCCAAAGCTAGGGGTAGCAAAAATGTGGGCTGGTTCTAACAAAACCTAAGTCAGTGGTAGCAAAAGTTAGTGTTGGTTCCAACAAGAATGGATTTCGAATACCCTGGTGTTTACGCACCCGGTTATCAACCCCGTCCATCGAGAGAACAACTGCTCGAGATCTGGACCCGGCCCCGTACCACTAGTTGCATTAGCAGGTCTAGGACGGGAGACTGCAAGTACTCCCTCTATTTTTTTTAGTCTGCATATAAGATTTGGTCAAAGTTAAACTTTATAAATTTTGACCAACTTTGTTGGAAAAAATATCAACATCTACAAAACTAAAGCTATATGACATGAAAATTAATTTCATGATGCATAAACTAATATTGATTTCATATTTATGAATCTTGATATATTTTTTATAAACTTAGTTAAAATTGACAAAGTTTGACTTTGACCAAATCTTATATGCATATTAAAAAGAAACGGAGGGACTATTTGGTAGAAAATTGGGCCTAGGCGCCTAGCTGCTCGCACTGTTCATCATAGGGGAGAATCCGACATGCTTGTCTACATCCGGATTGACATGTCAGCCCTGCGACAGGAGCAACAATTCTATCACTGAATTATGATCAAATTTAGATCTTGAGAAGCGCGTCGTCGATGCGCTACGTGTTGATGGCACTGCGTGCATCGATGCACTTCTCGGTCAATGGCCTGTATAAGCATGTTGGCCCTGCAAATGGTCTGTGTGGCTCGTGAGAACAACCCACGAATCTTGGTGTGCATCGACGGACAAGATAACAGGGTGTCGGTGCACTTGGATGCTATGGCATCTTTTTGTTCCACCAAAAGCCAGCAAGACAGTAGTAGCAAAAATGGGCGTTGGTTCCAACAAAAACTGAAGATGGCGGTAAAAACCTGGGGCTGGTTCCAACAAGAAACACCCCAATTCTGGATCCTAGCAAAAAAAGTCGCCGGTTCCTATAAAAAATTCTGCTGGTGCCAGCAAAAAAAGAAATGGTTGTAGCAAATAATGTCGCCGGACATAGCAAAAAGAAATGTCCGTGCCAGCCAACTAATGTGTCGCTTGATGAAAAAAGGGGGCAAACCCAGCACATCCCCGTTGTCGAGCCTAGCGCCTGACGCAACACCGGTACTCACCGGGGGCAACAATGGGACTGGAAAGTTCCAACACCCTCTGACGCATCCCGTTGCAAAAAACTTTGGTCGATGCTCTTGTTCGCCACAGGAAAATGCTCGTCGCAACTCGGGGGAGGTGCGTGCTGCCGACGAGGATCAGGGATGAGATGCGCGCACCAGCAACAACATGGCCCTTTCGCGTGGGGAGGAGTGGCGGAGGCAGAGATTTGTTACTGGTGGATCTCGTTGGATTCGGTTGACGTTTGTCTTCAATGGATCTGTGTGGATCCAGTCTTCGTTCGTCCATGTTTGCGTTTCTATAGATTGGATTTTTTCAATCTACACTTTTCTTCATCGGTGATGGTTAATTTTCTGGTGCGATGGTCCTATAAGGTCTTAACAAGACGACTTCCCGGTTGTCTACTACAAAAAAGGTTTGTCCGGCTCTAATGAGGAAGAGACGATGACGGTGGCGCGCCTTCAGCTCGCTTCAGTGCTTGTCCTCGTCGCTAGGTGGTCTATGAATCTGGATGTATTTTTTTTACTTTTGGTGTTTTTTATACTAGCTTAACCGTTGATGAATAAACCGAAAAATTTCCCCACAAAATAAATAAATAAGAGTCGGCAAGTATACTCCATTTATTTCCTGCGCTTCGTTCTTTCCACTACCAGCTGTATACTTTTCCATGGTTTTTAGAGTCCTTAAACATTTTTTTGTAAAATGAGTCCTTAAACATTATGGTGCTACGGAACATTCCATGTACGACGAGACGGGCCGGAAGCTGATGTCTGTGCTCCACGCGTAGCTGAACGTGACCGTGCCGTTTCCATACACCGGACGACCGCCATTGAGGGTGCAGAGCGCATTGTCGCCGTCCGGCGTGATCGTGTCAGCAGGGACGACGTCGACTGAGGAGTCGAACCCCGCGCAGTCCATCTTCACGCTGAGCTGCATGCAAACGCAAGTGTTCTTCACCGTCACCACATGCTTCGGGTACGTCTCTCCGGGCTGCGTCGGCGCCGTGGTCTGGGCGACGACGAGGTCTTTCACCGTGCACTGTGCATCTCCTGCATTGTCTGGTCATTAGTTCCTGGTGTACGTGATCTTTCTTCGTTTCTAAATATTTGTCTTTCTAAAGATTTCAACAAGTGACTACATACAAAACAAAATGAATGAATCTACACTAAAATATGTTTATATACATCTGTATATGGTAGTCCATTTAAAATCTCTAAAAAGAAAAAATATTTAGGAACGGAGGAAGTACTTATGAAATGGAGAATATTTAGATTTTTTTTTCAAAACGGAGGTAAAAGATTTGCCTCATCGATTAATTAAGAAGAAGAGAATTACTCAGTTAATTAACGGAAAACCGGGCGAAAACCGATACATATAGACCACATGCGGACTACTCGCTAAGAAAGAAACTCCATGACACCACGATCAACCCAACAAACATATATAACATGCAACAACCACAAACCCTCGCAAAATGACATCGCAAATGCAAAGTAGCGATGTGTTCAGGTATTTGTGTGCGAAAACGATACTGTATACTACATGCGTACCTCCATTGCTAAAGGAAATCAACAAGCAGGCCACAAGGATGACTACAAGCTTGGCCTCCATGCTAATCACTAAGATGTGCGCACAGTTGCTCTATATTGTATTATGTTTCTGTTTTGAATCACATATACTGCATATGGGTTGCTATTTATAGGCCATTGTACGCTGAGCTTGAGGAAGTAATGCATTAATTAGGATAAGTGATGCATTAATTTAGGATTAGACATGGAAAAATTATGCATTAATTTAGGATAAGTGATGTACTAACTCTCCTCGCTAGGATTCAACCTTCTTTTGCAAGATTGTGAAGAATGCATTTGAGAGTCACCGTATAGAAGATAAATAATATAGCACTAAAATCTCTACTTCTAAAGAGGGAGTTGATAGCTTCTCCTCACTTTTCGTTTGATTTTTTTTCTGCCTCACCTCACACCACCCCCCTCCTATTAAAAAAAATCAAATCTCATTAAAGGGGAAGGTCTTGTTTCCTTTTTTCTTTGGCATGTGCTGATTCAATTCAATTATGTAATTAAGAATTTAGAAATCACATCATATATGTGAGATCACTTTCCTAAAAGACAGACATAAGATTTTTCTCGATTACCTTATAAAAAAAAACACTCCTTAATGTGCTGCCATTTATTGTTTCAATATCTCTACTATTAAATGGCAATCACAACTTTTCTAATACAACAAAAATAACATATATTTTTCTTATCTTACAAAATAACATATATTTTCTTACCTTACCAAATCACATATATCCCTACTTTTAAGGGGGGGGGGGGTTGGTAGGCCGTACACACATTTTATTTTCTCTTTCATGGTTTATTTTCGCCTTCACCTCCCACCACCACCCCTCCATGTTGGTTTTTCTTCCTTGCACACTCCCACCTTTGTGGTGGCAGGCGGGTCATCGGACCGCCGGATACAGGCGTTCGTGGAGGCGGTCATATTATATTTCTTGTCGGTCATATAGCGAGTCAGAGAGGCTACATTCTCAATAAATCAAGAGTGTCCATTCAAACGTCAAGAAAATCATTCAGAAAAATGTGTCCTACAATACTCGATAGCCTTGCAGAAATGAATCCACTTAAGAGGTCCGTCAAATGTGTAATATCTCTATTATTAAAGGAAATATTTAAGTAGTCGTCATTCGTAGTAGCCATTAATGCGAAAATAATTTGGAAATCAAGCGCTGAATCACTTTGAAAATCAAACCATTAATGCAATTAATTATCAAGACGATTAATTACACATGTCCACTTAAATAGCAATTTTTTCCGCACCGAATCAATTTGGAAACCGAGTCGTTAATGGAATTAATTAATTAGACAGACAATGAATTATGCCTATAGATGTTAGGACCGAGAGTATATCAACCAAAGGGAGGGGGGGTGAATGGGAGATTCAAAAATTCTTTTGAATGTTTTGAACAGATCCCAAACACAACAGCGAAAATAAAGTATGATGGAAAACAGCTCAATCAAGCATGATGTTGGGGAGCATATCTATCAACGTAGGAAGCAACTATGGTACAGGCTTGCAGTAACACAGGTTTAATCACAATGATAGTAATGCTATAGGCAATCACATGAAGTAACATGAGATAAAAAATGAAGTGAGCATCGAAAGGAAACTGCAATAAGTTAACACAGATGAACCGTAAAATATGACAGAGATGATGAAGACAGCGATGAGAATACAATAGGATGAACACAAAGATATCTGAAGTGAGCAAATGAGATATACGGAAAGAACACAAACACAACAAAAAGCAAAGAAAACAAATGAAAAACACAAGGAACTAGCACCAATAATATAGATCTTAGGATAAAGAATAAACGAATGGAATTCCTGAGATAATATCTCCAAGAGAGGATTAGTTCTTTTTCGCAACCCACACTTGCGTGGGCAACGAGGATCTCATTTTGCTTCGTCTGAGCAGGAGTATTCTTTTGGCGAGATCTGCAAGACATCTGTGCACTTTGAGAGTAATTATATGAATATGCATTGAAGTTATTTCCAGAGACATGAGCATAATGATTTGAGGAGGTACGCATATACTCCTTATGTTGAAGGTTTGATCGATACCCATTTGAGAAACTCCCTAAGCCATCCCGCGAATGATAATCATTATCTCGAAGAGAATTACTCTGCATGTTCAAGTTAGAAGTGATAGATATATTTTCAGTAATGCACTTCTTCACCCAGATTTGCTTCTTGGGTGAACCAGACCTGCAGTTAGTCCCAGTATATCGAGCGAAAACCTTACCATTTTGTTGTTTGAAGAATTTGTAGTTCGAGTCATCAGACTCATCAGGAACAACAGTAATGAAAGTATCATATCCTAACAGAATAGTAGGTTCGAGCATTTTTCTTTTAGCAAGAACCCAACTCGTTCGAGGATACTGTTCGGGAGTCCAGTATAGGTTCCATCAACGTTGAGTTTTCTTTCGAAACCCAATCCTTCCTTTCGAGGATTTTTTTGTAGTATTGACTTCTTGAGCACATCACATAGAGTTTGATGCCCTTTTAGGATCCTTAGCAATGCTGTCTCAAGCAAGTCCTTTAGCCTACAATTTTCCTCAGTAACAACAGCAAATTCCTTGGAAGAGGGGTTAGTGACATCATTCGTAGTAGTTGCAATATTCTCGATGAAAACATTAGAAGTTTCAGCATGAGAATCAACATTACTACGTTCTAGGCATTTTAAGCAAGGAGGCATAAAATCATCAGGAAGCCGAACAGATTACTCGGCGAAGAGAAAAGCTTTCTCTTTCGCAAGCGTGTTATGAGATTCTTTCAGAGACTCAAGTTATTGATACCTGTTAAGGAGTTCATCAGATAAACTCTCGAAGACAACTGAAAGAGAATCATATTTGTTAGAAAGATCATCAATAGTTGAAGAGAAAGCGTCATGCTCTTCCATCAAACTTTTGATTCTTCTCCATCTCTTCAATTAGTAATCCTTCGGCTTTCCTAAGATTCCTCTCAAGCATTTCAAGTTCATCATGTTGAGATTTTGCAATATTGACCAGTTTAGCATATGCAATGTATTCAGGAGAATATCCATTCATGGATTTTTGGTGTTTTGCTGATACCTGATCCTTAGATGATTTTTCCATGAGACAGAATGCGATTGGTTCATCATCACTTGAGGCATCATCATCGGAGTCCGATTCGAGTGAATTTTCTGATGATTCATAGGCAATGAAGGCGTTGCTCCTTCCAATACTTCTATGAAATTCTTCATCATCTGATTCAGAGTCTTTCGCCTCCTCTTTAGAATCCAGGGTCATATCAGCACATGCTCTATTCAGCTGTGATATTCTCTTCATATTTGACTTGATGGTTGCTCTGGCTTTCACGTCAGTGACTAGTCTCGTCGAATAAGATGAGGAATATTCATTTTTTTCGAGAGCTTAGTATGATGATCCATTTGTGTGAATCCAATGCAGTGAAGATATTTCCATCTGTTGCTAGGTTTTCCTTCCCAGCAGGGACAGTCTGCTATGAGATGACCGGATTGTTTGCACTTGAAGCACTTCACTTCTTTCAGAGGTAACCTTCTTGATGATTGAGGCAAGTCAAACTTGTCATCATTCATGAGGCATAAATTTTGTCTTCCGAGATCACTTAGCCTTTCTGTTAGTATCTCTAGTTCTCTGGTGATGGTGTGTTGATTCTTAATATCTTCTTCTTTGTGTGAACTACCATAGTTTGAGAGAATTTCTCCTTCACCTTCCAAAGAAGATTCTTGATCTGCATTTTCCAGTTCCATCTTTTCTTCGTGAAGTGATAACAGCGTCATGACCTCTAGATAGTGAAGTTCTTCATAATCTGGTCTTTGCTTGATTTCTGCTATGATGGGATTGAAAGTAGCGTCAAGAGCACTGAGCAGCCTGTTGACCACATCTTTATCGGTGATATCAGTTACTCCTCATTGATGAAGTCTTTCAACAATTTTTGTAAACCGACCAGTGAGTTCCATAGCACTTTCTTTTCGAAGGCTTCTAAAGCCAGCAAACATGGCACGAAGCATTTGAGTGTGAGTCTGTGTTCTGGCAATGAATTCTTCATGAGAATTTTTTATAGCATCCCAAAGTTGCTTTGAAGTGTCGAGCATTTGGAACCGAAAGAAAATGTCTTTCGAGAGACTACTACAGATGATATCTTTTGCTTGAGCATTCGACGGCAGATTGACTTTGTCATCGGAATTGGGATCATCCGGTTGCTGAATGGTGTATCCATTTTGCTCAATCTGCCATGGATCAAAGTTGATAGCTTGAATTCTGATCCTCATTCTTTCATTCCAGTATATATAGTCATTTCCATCGAAGATAGGAAATCTTTCAGAGCGCGAGGATTTACCTGCATATGACATACTCAAAACTCCAAGGACGTTAGGCCTTTAATAAGTAGAGACAACGAGTACTCGCTTTGTTACCAATTGTTAGGACCGAGAGTATATCGACCAAAGGGGAGCAACAGAGATGATCGAAGCAAAAGAATGATACAACAGGTGATAAAGATCGGATAAACTATCAACACAGAGCACGAAGGTAAACTGCTGAATGAAATGCAGTAAAGTAGAATAAACTAGTGGTGCTTGATGGCAAGAGATGAATTTGGTAGATCAGTTCACCCTTCTGCCAAAGGGCTACGTCTGGTTGGAGGGGATGTGACTTAACACGGAAGATAAACTCTCTTCACCCTATTCTTCTTCAACTCGGAGCTGATCAGACTCTAGTTGATTTCACTCGTGGTACATACATGTCGGCAATCTCCAAACCTTCGGTCGACCTTCGCAAACCACAGTCACTCTTGCTTGCTGAAGATCTAGCTCGGTGAATACAACAACTCTTCAATCACTCGAGCCGAAACCTATCCGTCTAGAGAGTGCACAACTCTCAAGAGTAATAGGTACAAGAACTCTAACTCAGAACTACTGTGATGCTCAACCACTTTCTAAGTTTGGGCTCTTGATTTTTCTCTCGGTGGATCTTAAACTCAAATCACTCGGAGAGGGGGTGCTCAAATTAATCTTCTCAAAAATCTTAAGCGGAGCAGCCACCAGACAAAGCTGGTGCGGGGTGGCTATTTATAGCTGCAGCCTTCCCTGATGGGAAATGACCAAATTGGACATCGAGAGAATCCAATGGCCGAACGACATGAATCCAACGGTAGGATTTTGAGCACAATGGTAACATTGCTTGTGGAGCAAGTAATGCTAACTCCTCGGTCTGAGACAAATCTCTCGCGGCGAAGAAGATCACAGTCTCTTTCCGACAAGTATTTGCTCAGAACACAAAGAGAGTTCTCTCGCAACTTTCATAGTTTTTGGCCTAAGCATCACAACGGATCTAAGCTTCGAGAACCTATACCCCTCTTAATAGTACAGAGGTCCTATGACTCAATTGAACAAAAGAAGAAAGATGAAAAGAATACTATGTCTTCAATTTGTCTTCGACTTCCGTTCACTGCAGTCAATTTCTTCGGACAACAACACCAAACCAAATGCTTCGCTTCAGCAGCAATCATTAGAGAGGATAATTCCGTCACAGCAATCTTCTCGTCTACATATCTTCACCAGATGTAGCTCGTTCTTTTCAGTAGCACAGATGTACTTCGGTGAAGTTACTCGAACTTGGCACCGGAGACAACATTCTCTTCAGTTTCTGTATGGACTATTTCTCTCTATATGCACTAGCAAACAAATCAGTCCATACCTGTTTCTGTCAACAATCTCCAAAACACAGGAAGGAAGTATTGCACCAACAATCTCCCCCTTTTTGGACGATTGTTGACAAAACTGAACACATCGAATGATAGATAATGAATGGAATGTAATGCGAAGGATAATGAACAACGAGAGATAATTACGAAGATAACGCATGCTCCCCCCTGAAGATATGCATCATCTAAGTGCGTAGTTAAATCGGAAGGAAGTGAGGTGAATCTTCGTATGAGTGTTATTGACATAAGATCTCATTCGTGGTCTCTTTCAATGCACTCGACACTGACTGAGATGGTTCCTGTCACACAATCTTTGAAAAGAATTAGATATAATCAATACTTTGAAATGATTTGTGACGAAGGATATGTCACTAAGGTTTTCTCAGAACATGATTTGAATCCACACGAGATGTAAATTCCCTGCAAGGTACGTAGATACTCGAGAATTGTCAAAGTAAGGGAAATAAAGGATATTGCTCGGAGGAGTTAATATTCAGATGATGTTTTCCTGTAACAAAGTAGATACGAAGGATATATGTGAGGAAAAACACTTTGTCAGTCATATAGATAAATCTCATGAGATTTTAAATTGAAGCTGACTTTCTTCGCGTGCAAGGTTAGAAAATGAGAGATAATGAATAGCGTATCCAACCGTAACACACATAGATTCAAGGAGTAAAAATGTCTCTGACTGGATAAGCCTGAATTGATGTCCTTCTTGGCAAAACTTTTACTTTCCCTGCATGAAAGATAATTATGGAGGATAATCATTGCATGGGAGCAAACTTTCGATAGGACCCGCAAACAGATAGTTGGAAGCAAATCGCATTGCAGGGGGGTTATTAATCAGTACATGACGATCGAGTATTCCAACACCATAGGCAGTTCGATAAGTTCAACAGGCAAATTGTTTGAGAAACACCAAAGAGTTCGACTACGAAAAGCAACTGGCAAAATAAAACACCATTCAAATACCCCGTTCATCTATCACTCGATGTTCTTCTCCCACTTTTTGTCAACAAGTGTCAAAAAGGAAAGAGAATGCATACAAGGAACTACACGTCCAAAGAATCCTCAGAATCAGAATTAGCACTGCTTGACGAAATAGAATTTGCAGAGCAAGGAATAGTTGAGACCAAAGCAGGTGTTGCAGCATGGCTTCGGGAACTCCTTCAGAAGAAATGGAGCGAGGTGCTGCTACCTCTTGAGCACTGTGTTGGTTTTCCCTTGAAGAGGAAAGGGTGATGCAGCAAAGTAGCGTAAGTATTTCCCTCAGTTTTTGAGAACCAAGGTATCAATCCAGTAGGAGGCCACATGCAACTCCCTCGTACCTACACAAACAAATAAGAACCTCGCAACCAACGCGATAAAAGGGTTGTCAATCCCTTCACGATCACTTACGAGAGTGAGATCTGATAGAGATAATAAGATAATATTTTTGGTATTTTTATGATAAAGATTAAAAGTAAAGATTGCAAAATAAAAGGTAATTGAAATATCTTGTTGACGGAAGATTAATATAATGGAGAACAGACCCGGGGGCCATAGGTTTCACTAGTGGCTTCTCTCAAGATAGCATAAGTATTACGGTGGGTGAACAAATTACTGTCGAGCAATTGATAGAAAAGCGAATAATTATGAGAATATCTAGGCATGATCATGTATATAGGCATCACGTCCGTGACAAGTAGACCGACTCCTGCCTGCATCTACTACTATTACTCCACACATCGACCGCTATCCAGCATGCATCTAGAGTATTAAGTTCATAAGAACATAGTAATGCATTAGGTAAGATGACATGATGTAGAGGGATAAGCTCAAGCAATATGATATAAACCCCATCTTTTTATCCTCGATGGCAACAATACAATACGTGTTGTTTCCCTTTCTGTCACTAGGATCGAGCACCGCAAGATTGAACCCAAAGCTAAGCACTTCTCCCATTGCAAGAAAGATCAATCTAGTAGGCCAAACCAAACTGATAAGTCAAAGAGACTTGCAAAGATAACCAATCATACATAAAAGATTTCATAGAAGAATCAAACATTGTTCATAGATAGACTTGATCATAAACCCACAATTCATCGGATCTCGACAAACACACCGCAAAAAGAGTTACATCGAATAGATCTCCAAGAAGACCGAGGAGAACTTTGTATTGAGATCCAAAGAGAGAGAAGAAGCCATCTAGCTAATAACTATGGACCCGAAGGTCTGAAGTAAACTACTCACACATCATCGGAGGGGCCATGGAGTTGATGTAGAGGCCCTCCGTGATCGATGCCCCCTCCGGCGGAGCTCCGGAAAAGGCCCCAAGATGGGATCTCTTGGGTACAGAAGGTTGCGGCGGTGGAAATAGGGTTTCGTGGTGCTCCTGGATGTTTTCAGGGTATATGAGTATATATAGGAGGAAGAAGTAGGTCGGTTGAACCACGAGGGGCCCACGAGGGGGGAGGGCGCGCCCAGGGGGGTAGGCGCCCCCTGCCTCATGGACTCCTCATTGATTGCTTGACGTCCACTCGAAGTCCTCTAGATCACGTTTGTTCCAAAAATAACTCTCCAGAAGGTTTCATTCCGTTTGGATTCCGTTTGATATTCCTTTTCTGCGAAACACTGAAATAGGCAAAAAAACAACAATTTGCACTGGGCTTTGGATTAGTAGGTTAGTCCCAAAAATAATATAAAAGTGTAAAATAAAGCCCATTAAGATCCAAAACAGATAATATAATAGCATGGATCAATAAAAAATTATAGATACGTTGGAGACGTATCAAGCATCCCCAAGCTTAATTCTTGCTCGTCCTCGAGTAGGTAAATGATAAAAACAGAATTTTTGATGTGGAATGCTACCTAGCATAATTCTCAATGTAATTTTCTTTATTGTGGCATGAATGTTCAGATCCGAAAGATTCAAGATAAAAGTTTAATGTTGACATAAAAATAATAATACTTCAAGCATACTAACTAAGCAATTATGTCTTCTCAAAATAACATGGCCAAAGAAAGTTATCTCTACAAAATCATATAGTCTGGCTATGCTCTATCTTCATCAAACAAAGTATTTAAATCATGCACAACCCCGATGACAAGCCAATCAATTGTTTCATACTTTTGATGTTCTCAAACTTTTTCAATCTTCACGCAATACATGAGTGTGAGCCATGGACATAGCACTATATGTGGAATAGAATAGTGGTTGTGGAGAAGACAAAAAAAGGAGAAGATAGTCTCACATCAACTAGGCGTATCAATGGGCCATGGAGATGCCCATCAATAGATATCAATGTGAGTGAGTAGGGATTGCCATGCAACGGATGCACTAGAGCTATAAGTGTATGAAAGCTCAAAAATAAACTAAGTGGGTGTGCATCCAACTTGCTCGCTCACGAAGACCTAGGGAATTTGAGGAAGCCCATCATTGGAATATACAAGCCAAGTTCTATAATGTAAAATTCCCACTAGTATATGAAAGCGATAACATATGAGACTCTCTATCATGAAGATCATGGTGCTACTTTGAAGCTCAAGTGTGGAAAAAGGATAGTAACATTGTCCCTTCTCTCTTTTTCTCTCATTTTTCTATTTGGGCCTTCTTTTCTCTCTTTTTATGGCCTCTTTTTTTTTCGTCTGGAGTCTCATCCCAATTTGTGGGGGAATCATAGTCTCCATCATCCTTTCCTCACTGGGACAATGCTCTAAAAATGATGATCATCACACTTTTATTTTGTTACAACTCAACAATTACAACTCGATACTTAGAACGAAATATGAATCTATGTGAATGCCTCCGGCGGTGTAGCGGGATTGCGATGAATCAAGAGTGACATGTATGAAAAATTAAGCATGGTGGCTTTGCCACAAATACGATGTCAACCTCATGATCATGCAAGGCAATATAACAATGATGATGTGTGTCATAATAAATGGAACGGTAGAAAGTTGCATGTCAATATATCTCAGAATGGCTATGGAAATGCCATAATAGGTAGGTATGGTGGCTGTTTTGAGGAAGGTATTGAAGGAAATATGCCCTAGAGGCAATAATAAAGTTATTATTTATTTCCTTATATCATGATAAATGTTTATTATTCATGCTAGAATTGTATTAACCGGAAACATAATACTTGTGTGAATACATAGACAAACAAAGTGTCACTAGTATGCCTCTACTTGACTAGCTCATTAATCAAAGATGGTTATGTTTCCTAACCATGGACAAAGAGTTGTTATTTGATTAACGGGATCACATCATTAGTTGAATGATCTGATTGACATGACCCATTCCATTAGCTTAGCACCCGATCGTTTAGTATGTTGCTATTGCTTTCTTCATGACTTATACATGTTCCTATGACTATGAGATTATGCAACTCCCGTTTGCCGGAGGAACACTTTGTGTGCTACCAAACGTCACAACGTAACTGGGTGATTATAAAGGAGCTCTACAGGTGTCTCCAAAGGTACATGTTGGGTTGGCGTATTTCGAGATTAGGATTTGTCACTCCGATTGTCGGAGAGGTATCTCTGGGCCCTCTCGGTAATGCACATCACTTAAGCCTTGCAAGCATTGCAACTAATGAGTTAGTTGCGGGATGATGTATTACAGAACGAGTAAAGAGACTTGCCGGTAACAAGATTGAACTAGGTATTGGATACCGACGATCGAATCTCGGGCAAGTAACATACCGATGACAAAGGGAACAACGTATGTTGTTATGCGGTCTGACCGATAAAGATCTTCGTAGAATATGTAGGAGCCAATATGGGCATCCAGGTCCCGCTATTGGTTATTGACCGGAGATGTGTCTCGGTCATGTCTACATTGTTCTCGAACCCGTAGGGTCCGCACGCTTAAGGTTTCGATGACAGTTATATTATGAGTTTATGAGTTTTGATGTACCAAAGGAGTTCGGAGTCCCGGATGAGATCAGGGACATGACGAGGAGTCTCGAAATGGTCGAGACGTAAAGATCGATATATTGGACGACTATATTCGGACATCGGAAAGGTTCCGAGTGATTCGGGTATTTTTCGGAGTACCGGGTAGTTACGGGAGAAGCAATGGGCCTTGATGGGCTTTAGTGGGAAGAGGAAAAAGGGCCAAGGGGCTGCTGCGCCCCCCCTCCCCTCTAGTCCGAATTGGACTAGGGAAAAGGGGGCCGGCCACCTCTCCTTCTCCTCCACTTCCTTCTCCCTTCCTCCCCTCTTGGTGGACTCCTACTAGGACTTGGAGTCCTAGTAGGACTCCACATCCTGGCGCGCCTCTCCTTGGCCGGCCTCCTCCTCCTCCATCCTTTATATACTGAGGCAAGGGGCACCCCATAGACACAAGTTGATCCACGTGATCTATTCCTTAGCCGTGTGCGGCGCCCCCAGCCACCATAGTCCTCGATAATATTGTAGCGGAGTTTAGGCGAAGCCCTGCTGCAGTAGTACATCAAGATCGTCACCACGATGTGGTGCTAACGGAACTCTTCCCCGACACTTTGCTGGATCGGAGTCCGGGGATCGTCATCGAGCTGAACGTGTGCTAGAACTCGGAGGTGCCGTAGTTTCGGTGCTTGACCGGTCGGGCCGTGAAGACGTATGACTACATCAACCAAACGCTTCCGTTGTCGATCTACGAGGTACGTAGATCATACTCCCCCCCCTCGTTGCTATGCATCACCATGATCTTGCGTGTGCGTAGGAATTTTTTTGAAATTACTACGTTCCCCTACAGTGGCATCCGAGCCTAGGTTTTATATGTTGATGTTATATGCACGAGTAGAACACAAGTGAGTTGTGGGCGATATAAGTCATACTGTTTACCAGCATGTCATACTTTGGTTCGGCGGTATTGTAGGACGAAGCGGCCCGGACCGACATTACGCGTACGCTTACGCGAGGCCGGTTCTCCCGACGTGCTTTGCACAAAGGTGGCTAGCGGGTGACAGTTTCTCCAACTTTAGTTGAACCGAGTGTGGCTACGCCCGGTCCTTGCGAAGGTTAAAACAGCACCAACTTGACAAACTATCGTTGTGGTTTTTGATGCGTAGGTAAGAACGGTTCTTGCTAATCCCGTAACAGCCACGTAAAACTTGCAACAACAAAGTAGAGGACGTCTAACTTGTTTTTGCAGGGCATGTTGTGATGTGATATGGTCAAGACGTGATGAGATATAAGTTGTTGTATGAGATGATCATGTTTTGTTGAAGTTATCGGCAACTGGCAAAATCCTTATGGTTGTCTCTCTATTGCATAAGATGCAAGCGCCCAATAACTGCTTTACTTTATCGCCATGCGATAGCAATAGTTGCAAGAGCAATTGTTGGCGAGACGACCACGTGACGACACATTGATATAGATCAAGATGATGGAGATCATGGTGTCATGCCGGTAACGATAGAGATCATGACAGTACTTTGGAGATGGAGATCAAAGGCGCAAGATGATGATGGCCATATCATGTCACATATTTTGATTGCATATGATGTTTATCTTTTATACATCTTATTTTGCTTAGTTTGACGGTAGCATTTTAAGATGATCTCTCACTAATTATCAAGAAGTGTTCGCCCTGAGTATGCACCGTTGCGAAAGTTCTTCGTGCTGAGACACCACGTGATGATCGGGTGTGATAGGCTCTACGTTCAAATACAACGGGTGCAAAACAGTTGCACACGCGGAATACTCAGGTTATACTTGACGAGCCAAGCATATACAGATATGGCCTCGGAACACGGAGACCGAAAGGTCGAGCGTGAATCATATAGTAGATATGATCAACATAGTGATGTTCACCAATGAAACTACTCCATCTCACGTGATGATCGGACATGGTTTAGTTGATTTGGATCACGTGATCACTTAGAGGATTAGAGGGATGTCTATCTAAGTGGGAGTTCTTAAGTAATATGATTAAATTGAACTTAAATTTATCATGAACTTAGTCCTGGTAGTATTTTGCAAATTATGTTGTAGATCAATAGCTCGCGTTGTTGCTACCCTGTGTTTATTTTGATATGTTCCTAGAGAAAATTGTGTTGAAAAATGTTAGTAGCAAAGATGCGGATTGGATCCGTGATCTGAGGTTTATCCTCATTGCTGCACAGAAGAATTATGTCCTTGATGCACCGCTAGGTGACGGACCTATTACAGGAGCAGATGCAGACGTTATGAACGTTTGGCTAGCTCAATATGATGACTACTTGATAGTTTAGTGCACCATTCTTAATGACTTAGAATCGGGACTTCAAAGACGTTTTGAACGTCATGGAGCATATGAGATGTTCCAGGAGTTGAAGTTAATATTTCAAGCAAATACCCGAGTTGATAGATATGAAGTCTCCAACAAGTTCTATAGCCAAAAGATGGAGGAGAATCGCTCAACTAGTGAGCATGTGCTCAGATTGTCTGGGTACTACAATCGCTTGAATCAAGTGGGAGTTAATCTTCCAGATAAGATAGTGATTGACAGAATTCTCTAGTCACCATCACCAAGTTAGTAGAACTTCGTGATGAACTATAGTATGCAAGGGATGACGAAAA